>NW_020825664.1:0-52804 GCF_003286085.1 Drosophila persimilis
TGTGATATGTCACTGCTACAAAAAATATTTCAAAACTTTGCCCCGCCCACTTCCGCTCCCACAAAGGGCGAAAATCTGTGGCATCCACAATTTTAAAGATACGAGAAAACCAAAAACGCAGAATCGTAGAGAATGACGATATCTTTTAAACTACGGAATCTGAATTGGATCGTATTATTATTATAGCCAGCATCAAGAAAACAATTTCATTTTTTCTCGCCCTGTCTCTCTCTAACACACACGTAGCATAGGCGGCTTTGCTTAGAGTAAAACATTAGCGCTTAGATCTCAGAGACTATAAAAGCTAGAGCAACCAAATTTGGTATCCACACTCCTAATATATCGGACCGAGACGAGTTTGTTTCAAAATTTCGCCACACCCCCTTCCGCCCCCCCGCAAAGGATGCAAATCTGGGGATATTCACAAATCTCAGAGACTATTAAAGCTAGAGTAACCAAATTTAGTATCCGCACTCCTGTTAGATCTCACTATAAAACGTATATCTCAAAATTTCGCCCCACCCCCTTCCGCCCCCACAAAGGACGAAAAGCTGTTGCATCCACAATATTGCAGATTCGAGTAAACTAAAAACGCAGAATCATAGATAATGACCATATCTATCAGATTGCTGAATCTGGATCAGATCAGATCATTTTTATAGCCAAAAGGAACAAATCTATTTGCATTGGCTACGCAGCGCCCGACGTCACGCTCAGACTGATTTTCTGTCTCTCTCGCACGCACTCTTTGTCGTGTCGTTTAATATTAGCGGCGCTGCCGGAGGAGAGCCATACTGACTTAGTATCGGGTATAACTGTAGAGTTGCGGTGTCCGCAGCAACTCACAACGTTCCCCCTCGTTTTTTATTAGTTGGGTGCTTGTGGAGTGGTGGAGATCTCGCACGACGATCCGTAGCCCACGGTCACTCTTGTGCTGGTGTGTGTAGTGGCCAGTCATCGCCTCGTTGCCGTCGCCATCGCCCAGGATTGCCATGATGGCATCCCTGGTAGCCATGTCGCGGGCCTGGATACGGACACCATTGCGGCTGATGAGCTTGGTGTGATAGCTACTGTTGCCCACCCTCGGGTCCTTCTGCAGCTTGTCCAGAATGGGCATAATGTCGGGGACAGCTGGCAGAATGATGGGGGGGGGGGGGGGGAATAATTGGTTGGTGCTGTCGCTGCAGCATCCGAATTTGTCTGGCGTTGGGCATACTCAGGGCGGGCAGCTGGAGCAGCCCAACGCCGCCGCCGCCGCTGCTGCTGTGGGTTCCTGTGCCGCAGCTACTAGTTGCATTTGCAGGTGAGTGAGGTAGAGCTAGTGGAGCATTGGCAGGAGCAGGGGCAGGGGCGGGGGCGGGGGCAGAGCATTTTGTGTAATTGTCCGCTGATGTTGTTGCTGTTGCTGGTTTGATTGTTGGTGATGGGGATGGTTTTGAATTTGGGGGATATAGGATTTGCTTGCCTGTTGGTTACTTTCCCGGAGTCGTCGTTTGGCCGATGCATAATTGGCATCAAAATTGTCGTCGTCATCGTCATCAAACTCAACAACCATAACATCACTGTCATCATCGTCATCATCATCATCCACCTCGGCGCGGACGCGCTTCAGTGGCGAACGGGCCGCTGCAGCAGAGGTGGATGGGATATCATCGGTATTGGCTGTGTTTGTTGCAGTTGGCTGATGTTGTTGATGTGTTTGTTGCTGCTGATGTTCCTCTGGCGTCGGTGGTGGGGGGTCCGCCTGTTAACATTGCTGTTAACAGGCATCGTCTGGCTGCCGACGTAATTGTAGTTGTCGTTTTTGTGTTTGATGTCGCTGTTTGTGTGCTGATGTATGTCATCATTGTATTTGTGGTTGTGGTTGTGGTATTGGCTGTGTGCATTGCATTTGGAACCGCTGCTGTGGCCGATCGATCGATTGCCATGGCTGTGGTTCGAGTTCGAACTCGAACTCGCTCCCGAACGGGCACTCGAACACGAATCTTTTGTTGGCTGCTGTTCGTGCAGAGACTGGTCGAGTGCCCTCTCGTACTGTCGCTGGTACGAGGTCGTTATCCGCTCTCTCTTTGCGCCTTCTCTCGCTCCTTGCTGTTTCCGGCTCTCTCCACACGATGCATCGGCATACGGTACATCGATACGTGTCTGTGTGTGTTGGAGTGTGGGAAGCGGAATTATTGGCGCGCTTGGTACCGCTAGGCTTGGCTTGGCTTGACATAGCGGTGCTTTGGCTGACGCCGCTGCCGCTGCCGACGCCGCCAATGCCTCAAACCGGCGACTACCGCTGCTGCTGCTGATGTTCTGCTGCTGCTGCTGCTGGCGTTCCTGGGTATGGACCGCCTCCACCCAGTCGCCGATCTGGAACTGCTCCTGGCTGGTGAGATTAGGAATGGCCGCCCAGCTGTTGGGGCAGGGCAGGTCGGGGATGGGGCTTGTGGCCGGAGTGGCGGTGATGGTGGTGTCGGCATTTGTGGTCCTCACATACCCGGTAATGGTGGCTGGAGCCGGTCCAGGAAGTGGAAGTGGAGGAAGTGCCTCCAACCAGGTGGCGGAGTCGGTGGATTGGCGTCTCAGTATCGCTGCGTTTGCCACGGTGCCGGTGGCTGCGCTGTCGGCGCTGGCTTCGCCGTCGGCGGCGCTGTCGGAGCTGGTAGTGGAAATGGCTGATTTGGGGCGATCCCTGGCTGTGACGCCGTGTGGTCCTCGTCGTCGTCGTCCTCTTCTGGCAGTGGATCCGCGTGGCATAGCTGCGCTGGATTGGCTTTGGTTGGATTTGGTAATAAATTATTCGACCGACGCGAGTGGAGTTTTTGTCAATTCAGATTGCTCTTTTTTTTTCCAATATATACCCGCTTTGGGTTGAGGGCTCTCAGTGCTCCAACTGGGGAGGGGCTGAGAGGCTGGGGTATGAGCCGCCAGCAACCAAGCGCGTTGCTTTATTAATTTCAGTTTGTGGGCAGTATATGTCTTAATATTAATATATGTACATTTTTATACCCGATACTCAAAATGAGTATTGGGGTATATTAGATTTGTGGTAAAAGTGGATGTGTGTAACGTCCAGAAGGAATCGTTTCCGACCCTATAAAGTATATATATTCTTGATCAGCATCAATAGCCGAGTCGATTGAGCCATGTCTGTCTGTCCGTCTGTCCGTCCGTCCGTCTGTCCGTCTGTCCGTCCCCTTCAGCGCCTAATGCTCAAAGACTATAAGAGCTAGAGCAACGATGTTTTGGATCCAGACTTCTGTGATATGTCACTGCTCCAAAAATATTTCAAAACTTTGCCCCGCCCACTTCCGCCCCCACAAAGGGCGAAAATCTGTGGCATCCACAATTTCGACGATACGAGAAAACCAAAAAAAAGAAAACGTAGAAGATGACTATATCTTCTAGAGTGCAAAATCTGAACCAGATCGTATAATTATTACAGCCAGAATCACGAAAACAATTTCACTCTTTCTCGCTCTGTCTCACTCTAACACACAGGTTTCATGGTCGGTTTTGCCAATTGCAAAATATGAGTTCAAGGATCTCAGAACCTATAAAAGCCAGAGCAACCATATTTGGTATCCACACTCCTGTGATATCGGACCTTGACCGTTTCCTGTCCAAATTTCGCCACACCCCCTTCCGCCCCCGCAAAGGACGAAAATCTGAGGCAACCACAAATCTCAGAGACTATTAAGGCTAGAGTAACCAAATTTGGTACACACACTCCTTTAAGATGTCACTATAAAACGTATCTCAGAATTTCGCCCCACCCCCATCCGCCCCCACAAAGGACGAAAATCTGTTGCATCCACAATATTGCAGATTTGAGAAAACTAAAAACGCAGAATCATAGAGAATGACCATATCTATCAGATTGCTGAGTCTGGATCAGATCAGATAATTTGTATAGCCAAAAGGAACAAATCAATTTGCATTGGCTACGCAGCGCCCGACGTCACGCTCAGACTGATTTTCTGTCTCTCTCGCACGCACTCTTTGTCGTGTCGTTTAATATTAGCGGCGTCTGCCGGAGGAAAGCCATACTGACTAAGTATCGGGTATAACTGTAGAGTTGCGGTGTCCGCAGCAACTCACAACGTTCCCCCTCGTTTTTGTTTGTTTTTACAATTCAACTTTAAACGACACTCAAACACACTGGTACATTTGATGGCACAATAATTTACAAACATATAAACTGCAGCAACGAAACACTTGTAACCTCGACTAGGCCCGCAGTCAGCAGGGGGGGAAAGGGAAAAAGAGAAAAAGAGAGAGACAAAATATTCGGCACTTTGACGGAGAGACTAAACCTCGAACACGACTCGACTCCACAACGTTCACGACACGACTTTTCTTTTTGATAGAGATCCAGACTCGAGACCACTCCACGATCGGGGCAAAAGGCTCCAAAAGTACGAATTGTCAAGAGGGTGTCAAGTGTGTGTGTGTGTGGTGTGAGTCAAGAAAGTAAAGTGGGGCCACGCTCAAAAGTATGCTGTCTCTTCTTTGTAATTCTCCCTAACTTAAAATTTGATTTGCAATCCCCTGTGAGTTTGTCAACTTGATGTTTTGTTGGCTGTAATGCGGTATGTGGTCTTCAGTCCCCTCTACTACCGTTGCCGCCTGCTGAGGGCAGACGACTAGGAATGTAACATGTACATGTGGGCGGGCAGTTTATAGGGGGCGTAGTTGATTTATGCGAAGACTAGCATTTTTGGCTCAATTTAGGCCGTAGTGGTGGGGTGTGGCGGCAACTGATGCTGATTTGAAAGTCGATTACGAAACCGATAATCAATTGTCAGCACCGTTGCCGCCGAAGATTTATCACAGATTGTAATAATTTTGTAGTGGGGTGTCGGAGAACCGCACTAATTACGATAATAACAATGGGGGGGGGGAAGAAGGGGTTAAAGAAATGAGATCGAAAATTCAGAAAGTGCAGTGTTGCAACACGTAGTCAATTGAGGAATAGATAAAGAGAAAAGGTAAACAATGCAGGTGCTTTGCGTGGAAAATAAGTGGAAAGACATTAAATAAAAAGAGACAAGCACTTGCAGAAATAACAATACAGATAAGTAGTAGACTGGAGTGAAGACGACGGAAAAACAGGTAATAAAAGAGATACTACACTGGAACAAAGACGAGACAATACAGGTACAATTGATTTACGTTTACAATATTACAATAAACATAACAATTTAAAATAATGTCTATATCTTTTTCTATAATTACAGGGAAGACAAGAAGCATCGGCCGGCATAGCAAAACACAATGCTTGTAAAGACATTGCGTTGCATACCGGCCGACCCCGTCGTCCCCCCTGGTCGACGAAATTGGCGTCATCCAAAGTCGTCAGAAGTAGCTGCAATTAGCACCTCGTCGTCGTTGTGGCTGTGGCTGCCCTCTTGGAGAACCAGTGGCACTGGTCCGGCCACCAGCTGGGAGCCAGGAGTAGACGGCACACATATTACTGTGGCGACACGGGTCCGCCCGCCAAAGTGAAATGGATGTGAGTGTGTGTGTGCGTCGGCAATTGTGGCCCCAATGTAGAGCGAGTGGCACTGGTCCGGACACCAGCTGTGGGCAATGGCGGTCGATGACACGCCTACTCGAACGGCACAGGTCCGGCCGCCCAAGTGTAATGGATGTTTGTGTGTGTGTGTGTCTGAATGGCTGGCGGTAAGTATTTTGAGAGCCCTTTTTAATCGTATGTGTGGCTGATAAATTTTTCCTTTTCCAGGACCATAGGGCACTCTGAATGTCATGGCACTGGATCCGGCCACCAACTAAGGACGATGGCGATGGCATAACTCGAACGGCACAGGTCCGGCCGCCCAAGTGTAATGGGTGTTTGTGTGTGTTGATGTTTTATTTAATTGCTTTGATGGCGGCAGCGTCCGTAATTCATTTTTGTTGTGGCATGCGAGTGATATGCATTTGTCATTCAATCCAATGCAGTGGCAGAGATGTGTCCAATTAGTACACAGCGTTCCAGGATATCTGGTTGTCAAGATGGTACCTCATGTTGCGGGCGTAGGCCTTAATGTCATCCATGGAGTCGTCATCTGTCCACATCTCATCGTCGTCATTTTCTTCATCCATTTCAGGATCCGTCTCTGGAATGGCGGCTGGCGTTGGCCCTAACGTTTTTTGTGGTGGCTGTGGAGCTGGGGCAACCACTGTTGCTGCTGCCATTGTTGGTGGATTTTCCGATGTTTCTGGAACTGCTGGAGTTGCCGTCACTGCCTGGGATTGGATGAGCGAGGTGAGTAGTGACATCATCACTTCCAGCCTCTTTTCCAATCGCGTCATCCTCTGCGTATTCTCCAACAGTGCCTGGCTGCAGGATCCCTCGCAAGATTGGCGTTTCGGCTTCATCTTCTGCCGGGAGCGGTTGTTGGCAAGCTGCTGCTGCTGCTGTCGCTGTTGTTGTTGTTCGCGCTGCGGCTGCTGTTGCAGCTGCTGTAGCTGCTGCTGTTGTGCCTGGGAACGGCTCAATGGCTGCTCTGGACGTCGTCGCCCAGTGCGTGGGCCAGAGGCAGCAGGCGTCTGTTTTTTTAACTGTATTGGCTGCTGCTGCTGCTTCTGCTTCTGCTGATGTTGTTATCCTCTTCGTCGCCCAGGAGAGGAGACATTGAGTGGCGTCCATGCTGCCTGCTGCTGCTGTCCGCGCCAGGGATTGGCTGGCGTTTGAGCTGCCTGTTGCTGCTGCTGTCGGCGCCCTGGATGTGCTGGTGTTGTTTTTGCTGGTGGTGGCTGCTGCTCTGACAATGGCTGCAGAAGCGAGCTGCGCATGCGACGCAACTCCTGCATGGCCACTCGGCGGGACAGAAGGCGGCCCCTTGCTGCCTTGAATGCCGGACATCCCTTGTAGGCGCTGATGTGGGCGCCCTGGCAATTGGCGCATTTAGGGGCGTCTGCCCTTGGCTTGGCACATGCCGTGGACGCGTGGGCACCCGCACACTTCATGCAGACGAATGAACGCCTGCAGTAGGTGCGGGTGTGCCCAAAAGCCTGACATCTATGGCACTGGGCTGGGTCCACCGGCTTGGCCTGCCTTTCCATGGTCACCAACTGGTTGCACAGCTGGGTTAATTGGAGGACATCGTGGTGGCTTTCATCCGGCTTGGGGGCTATCTCCAACTCGAACTGGTCGAGTGGCTGTCCATCGGATCTCGCTTTAATGGCTCTAAAAAATTTAACTGTATAGCCCAGTTCGGCCATCTGATTATACCCGATACTCAAAATGAGTATTGGGGTATATTAGATTTGTGGTAAAAGTGGATGTGTGTAACGTCCAGAAGGAATCGTTTCCGACCCTATAAAGTATATATATTCTTGATCAGCATCAATAGCCGAGTCGATTGAGCCATGTCTGTCTGTCCGTCCGTCCGTCTGTCCGTCTGTCCGTCCGTCCGTCTGTCCGTCTGTCCGTCCCCTTCAGCTCCTAATGCTCAAAGACTATAAGAGCTAGAGCAACGATGCTTTGAATCCAGACTTCTGTGATATGTCACTGCTACAAAAATATTTCAAAACTTTGCCCCGCCCACTTCCGCTCCCACAAAGGGCGAAAATCTGTGGCATCCACAATTTTAAAGATACGAGAAAACCAAAAACGCAGAATCGTAGAGAATGACGATATCTTTTAAACTACGGAATCTGAATTGGATCGTATTATTATTATAGCCAGCATCAAGAAAACAATTTCATTTTTTCTCGCCCTGTCTCTCTCTAACACACACGTAGCATAGGCGGCTTTGCTTAGAGTAAAACATTAGCGCTTAGATCTCAGAGACTATAAAAGCTAGAGCAACCAAATTTGGTATCCACACTCCTAATATATCGGACCGAGACGAGTTTGTTTCAAAATTTCGCCACACCCCCTTCCGCCCCCGCAAAGGATGCAAATCTGGGGATATTCACAAATCTCAGAGACTATTAAAGCTAGAGTAACCAAATTTAGTATCCGCACTCCTGTTAGATCTCACTATAAAACGTATATCTCAAAATTTCGCCCCACCCCCTTCCGCCCCCACAAAGGACGAAAAGCTGTTGCATCCACAATATTGCAGATTCGAGTAAACTAAAAACGCAGAATCATAGATAATGACCATATCTATCAGATTGCTGAATCTGGATCAGATCAGATCATTTTTATAGCCAAAAGGAACAAATCTATTTGCATTGGCTACGCAGCGCCCGACGTCACGCTCAGACTGATTTTCTGTCTCTCTCGCACGCACTCTTTGTCGTGTCGTTTAATATTAGCGGCGCTGCCGGAGGAGAGCCATACTGACTTAGTATCGGGTATAACTGTAGAGTTGCGGTGTCCGCAGCAACTCACAACGTTCCCCCTCGTTTTTTATTAGTTGGGTGCTTGTGGAGTGGTGGAGATCTCGCACGACGATCCGTAGCCCACGGTCACTCTTGTGCTGGTGTGTGTAGTGGCCAGTCATCGCCTCGTTGCCGTCGCCATCGCCCAGGATTGCCATGATGGCATCCCTGGTAGCCATGTCGCGGGCCTGGATACGGACACCATTGCGGCTGATGAGCTTGGTGTGATAGCTACTGTTGCCCACCCTCGGGTCCTTCTGCAGCTTGTCCAGAATGGGCATAATGTCGGGGACAGCTGGCAGAATGATGGGGGGGGGGGAATAATTGGTTGGTGCTGTCGCTGCAGCATCCGAATTTGTCTGGCGTTGGGCATACTCAGGGCGGGCAGCTGGAGCAGCCCAACGCCGCCGCCGCCGCTGCTGCTGTGGGTTCCTGTGCCGCAGCTACTAGTTGCATTTGCAGGTGAGTGAGGTAGAGCTAGTGGAGCATTGGCAGGAGCAGGGGCAGGGGCGGGGGCGGGGGCAGGGGCATTTTGTGTAATTGTCCGCTGATGTTGTTGCTGTTGCTGGTTTGATTGTTGGTGATGGGGATGGTTTTGAATTTGGGGGATATAGGATTTGCTTGCCTGTTGGTTACTTTCCCGGAGTCGTCGTTTGGCCGATGCATAATTGGCATCAAAATTGTCGTCGTCATCGTCATCAAACTCAACAACCATAACATCACTGTCATCATCGTCATCATCATCATCCACCTCGGCGCGGACGCGCTTCAGTGGCGAACGGGCCGCTGCAGCAGAGGTGGATGGGATATCATCGGTATTGGCTGTGTTTGTTGCAGTTGGCTGATGTTGTTGATGTGTTTGTTGCTGCTGATGTTCCTCTGGCGTCGGTGGTGGGGGGGGTCCGCCTGTTAACATTGCTGTTAACAGGCATCGTCTGGCTGCCGACGTAATTGTAGTTGTCGTTTTTGTGTTTGATGTCGCTGTTTGTGTGCTGATGTATGTCATCATTGTATTTGTGGTTGTGGTTGTGGTATTGGCTGTGTGCATTGCATTTGGAACCGCTGCTGTGGCCGATCGATCGAGCCATGGCTGTGGTTCGAGTTCGAACTCGCTCCCGAACGGGCACTCGAACACGAATCTTTTGTTGGCTGCTGTTCGTGCAGAGACTGGTCGAGTGCCCTCTCGTACTGTCGCTGGTACGAGGTCGTTATCCGCTCTCTCTTTGCGCCTTCTCTCGCTCCTTGCTGTTTCCGGCTCTCTCCACACGATGCATCGGCATACGGTACATCGATACGTGTCTGTGTGTGTTGGAGTGTGGGAAGCGGAATTATTGGCGCGCTTGGTACCGCTAGGCTTGGCTTGGCTTGACATAGCGGTGCTTTGGCTGACGCCGCTGCCGCTGCCGACGCCGCCAATGCCTCAAACCGGCGACTACCGCTGCTGCTGCTGATGTTCTGCTGCTGCTGCTGCTGGCGTTCCTGGGTATGGACCGCCTCCACCCAGTCGCCGATCTGGAACTGCTCCTGGCTGGTGAGATTAGAAATGGCCGCCCAGCTGTTGGGGCAGGGCAGGTCGGGGATGGGGCTTGTGGCCGGAGTGGCGGTGATGGTGGTGTCGGCATTTGTGGTCCTCACATACCCGGTAATGGTGGCTGGAGCCGGTCCAGGAAGTGGAAGTGGAGGAAGTGCCTCCAACCAGGTGGCGGAGTCGGTGGATTGGCGTCTCAGTATCGCTGCGTTTGCCACGGTGCCGGTGGCTGCGCTGTCGGCGCTGGCTTCGCCGTCGGCGGCGCTGTCGGAGCTGGTAGTGGAAATGGCTGATTTGGGGCGATCCCTGGCTGTGACGCCGTGTGGTCCTCGTCGTCGTCGTCCTCTTCTGGCAGTGGATCCGCGTGGCATAGCTGCGCTGGATTGGCTTTGGTTGGATTTGGTAATAAATTATTCGACCGACGCGAGTGGAGTTTTTGTCAATTCAGATTGCTCTTTTTTTTTCCAATATATACCCGCTTTGGGTTGAGGGCTCTCAGTGCTCCAACTGGGGAGGGGCTGAGAGGCTGGGGTATGAGCCGCCAGCAACCAAGCGCGTTGCTTTATTAATTTCAGTTTGTGGGCAGTATATGTCTTAATATTAATATATGTACATTTTTATACCCGATACTCAAAATGAGTATTGGGGTATATTAGATTTGTGGTAAAAGTGGATGTGTGTAACGTCCAGAAGGAATCGTTTCCGACCCTATAAAGTATATATATTCTTGATCAGCATCAATAGCCGAGTCGATTGAGCCATGTCTGTCTGTCCGTCTGTCCGTCCGTCCGTCTGTCCGTCCCCTTCAGCGCCTAATGCTCAAAGACTATAAGAGCTAGAGCAACGGTGTTTTGGATCCAGACTTCTGTGATATGTCACTGCTCCAAAAATATTTCAAAACTTTGCCCCGCCCACTTCCGCCCCCACAAAGGGCGAAAATCTGTGGCATCCACAATTTCGACGATACGAGAAAACTAAAAAACGCAGAATCGTAGAAGATGACTATATCTTCTAGAGTGCAAAATCTGAACCAGATCGTATAATTATTACAGCCAGAATCACGAAAACAATTTCACTCTTTCTCGCTCTGTCTCACTCTAACACACAGGTTTCATGGTCGGTTTTGCCAATTGCAAAATATGAGTTCAAGGATCTCAGAACCTATAAAAGCCAGAGCAACCAAATTTGGTATCCACACTCCTGTGATATCGGACCTTGACCGTTTCATGTCCAAATTTCGCCACACCCCCTTCCGCCCCCGCAAAGGACGAAAATCTGAGGCAACCACAAATCTCAGAGACTATTAAGGCTAGAGTAACCAAATTTGGTACACACACTCCTTTAAGATGTCACTATAAAACGTATCTCAGAATTTCGCCCCACCCCCATCCGCCCCCACAAAGGACGAAAATCTGTTGCATCCACAATATTGCAGATTTGAGAAAACTAAAAACGCAGAATCATAGAGAATGACCATATCTATCAGATTGCTGAGTCTGGATCAGATCAGATAATTTGTATAGCCAAAAGGAACAAATCAATTTGCATTGGCTACGCAGCGCCCGACGTCACGCTCAGACTGATTTTCTGTCTCTCTCGCACGCACTCTTTGTCGTGTCGTTTAATATTAGCGGCGTCTGCCGGAGGAAAGCCATACTGACTAAGTATCGGGTATAACTGTAGAGTTGCGGTGTCCGCAGCAACTCACAACGTTCCCCCTCGTTTTTGTTTGTTTTTACAATTCAACTTTAAACGACACTCAAACACACTGGTACATTTGATGGCACAATAATTTTCAAACATATAAACTGCAGCAACGAAACACTTGTAACCTCGACTAGGCCCGCAGTCAGCAGGGGGGGAAAGGGAAAAAGAGAAAAAGAGAGAGACAAAATATTCGGCACTTTGACGGAGAGACTAAACCTCGAACACGACTCGACTCCACAACGTTCACGACACGACTTTTCTTTTTGATAGAGATCCAGACTCGAGACCACTCCACGATCGGGGCAAAAGGCTCCAAAAGTACGAATTGTCAAGAGGGTGTCAAGTGTGTGTGTGTGTGGTGTGAGTCAAGAAAGTAAAGTGGGGCCACGCTCAAAAGTATGCTGTCTCTTCTTTGTAATTCTCCCTAACTTAAAATTTGATTTGCAATCCCCTGTGAGTTTGTCAACTTGATGTTTTGTTGGCTGTAATGCGGTATGTGGTCTTCAGTCCCCTCTACTACCCTTGCCGCCTGCGGAGGGCAGACGACTAGGAATGTAACATGTACATGTGGGCGGGCAGTTTATAGGGGGCGTAGTTGATTTATGCGAAGACTAGCATTTTTGGCTCAATTTAGGCCGTAGTGGTGGGGTGTGGCGGCAACTGATGCTGATTTGAAAATCGATTACGAAACCGATAATCAATTGTCAGCACCGTTGCCGCCGAAGATTTATCACAGATTGTAATAATTTTGTAGTGTGGTGAGAAGGGGGAAGAAGGGGTGAGGAATAGATAAAGAGAAAAGGTAAACAATGCAGGTGCTTTGCGTGGAAAATAAGAGGAAAGACACTAAATAAAAAAGAGACAAGCACTTGCAGAAATAACAATACAGATAAGTTGTAGACTGGAGTGGAGACGACGGAAAAACAGGTAATAAAAGAGATACTACACTGGAACAAAGTACGAGACAAAACAGGTACAATATTACAATAAACATAACAATTTAAAATAATGTCTATATCTTTTTCTATAATTACAGGGAAGACAAGAAGCATCGGCCGGCATAGCAAAACACAATGCTTGTAAAGACATTGCGTTGCATACCGGCCGACCCCGTCGTCCTTCCTGGTCGTCGAAATTGGCGTCATACGAAGTCGTCAGAGGTAGCTGCAATTAGCACCTCGTCGTCGTTGTGGCTGTGGCTGCCCTCTTGGAGAACCAGTGGCACTGGTCCGGCCACCAGCTGGGAGCCAGGAGTAGACGGCACACATATTGTAGGCCGTCTAACCCGGGAATTGTAGTGACCAATATCGGTGCGTGAGTGAACTGTCTAGGTATAAAAATACAAGCCCGGCGATTTGATATAACTCTTTTTTATTAGCTGCGCGTCCGTCTCTCACAATCGCCATTTACAAAGTGCACTTACTCTATTATCGATGTTTCTTATCCGATATCTCACTATTGGTATTTCCCGCCGAGTGTATCGATGGTGCGGTAAATACCAATGCGCGCTGTATGCTATTTTAAATACTAGTTGAATGCCTCACTAATTATTACCTTGCTACAATATTACTGTGGCGACACAGGTCCGGCCGCCAAAGTGAAATGGATGTGAGTGTGTGTGTGCGTCGGCAATTGTGGCCCTAATGTAGGGCGAGTGGCACTAGTCCGGCCACCAGCAGTGGGCAATGGCGGTCGATGACACGCCTACTCGAACGGCACATGTCCGGCCGCCCAGGTGTAATGGATGTGTGTGTGTGTGTGTCTGAATGGCTGGCGGTAAGTATTTTGAGAGCCCTTTTTAATCATATTTGTGGCTGATAAATTTTTCCTTTTCCAGGACCATAGGTACGACTTTTTCAATGGGCTAACGGATATTTCCCTTGTCCAAATTAATGCCGTTAAAAACATTAGGGACAGACTTCTTGACCTCGTTTTTGTTAACGATGGTTCTCTTGCTACGGTATCTAGAGCAAGCCCAATATCTCTCCCTGAAGATCCTTACCATCCAACTTTGTTGATATCACTGGAGTGTACACAATCTGGAGGTGCTGACAGTTCCATCGCTCCTTGTCACATAAAGTGTTTTCGCAAAACAAACTTTATCGATTTAGATCTACATCTCTCGCGTGTTGATTGGTCGTTTCTTTATTCATTACCGAACATAGATGCAACTGTTAACTCGTTTTATAGTTCTATTTACTCCGCCCTAAATACGTTTGTTCCAGATATCACTGTACCTGTATCGTCCAAGCCTCCCTGGTTCTCCAAGTATTTGTCATACTTAAAAAATAATAAATCCCGGCTCTATAAAAAGTACCAGAAGTCGGGCTCCACGTTGGCCTTAGCTGTATACTCCTCCGCTCGCTCTCTATTCCTTGCCGTCAATAGTCAGTGTTATAATCATTACCTTTCACAATGTAGTAGAAACTTTCGTAGTGATCCTAAAAAATTCTATTCGTTCGTTAACTCTAAGCGCAAGTCAAACGGTTTTCCTCCGTCCCTTCATTACCAGAACAAAACAGAAGCTTCTGCTGTTGGTATTGCAAATTTATTCGCTAACTTTTTCCAAACAACGTACTTGTCTCATATTTACAACGCATCCACTCCGTATCCGTACCAGCTACCTCAAGCTAACAGCATTTTTCTGCCCTTTTTCGAGGAAAGCGTTGTTCTGGAAGGTTTGTCATCTATGGACATGTCGTTTTCTGCGGGTCCAGATAAGGTACCAAGTTGCATCTTAAAATACTGTGCCCAGTCCCTTTGCAAACCCTTGACCTTTCTCTTCAACCTCTCCTTGGAACAGTCTTGTCTCCCAGTAATTTGGAATGAGTCCTATATCATTCCGCTTCACAAAAAAGGTTCAAGATCAAACATTGAAAACTATCGCGGTATCGCAAAGCTTTCCGCCATCCCGAAGCTTCTTGAGTTCCCGGTCACCCGGCAACTTCAACATCTTTGTTGCAGCTTGATATCTCCGTCGCAACACGGTTTTTTCAGACATCGACTAACCTTCTTGAGTTTTCTAACCTAATCCACCGTGGTTTTCAAATTGGTTTGCAGACGGATGTAGTTTTTACTGACTTCAGCAAGGCATTCGATTCTGTGAACCATGCTCTGCTTATTCACAAGCTCTCTTTATTAGGGTTCCCAACGAATCTTCTAGATTGGATTTTGTCCTATCTCTCTAACCGTACTCAACGTGTTTTGTTTTCTAACGTGTTGTCAAATACTGTAAATGTTACTTCAGGTGTGCCACAGGGAAGTCATCTGGGCCCGCTTCTGTTCATTTTTTATACCCGATACTCAAAATGAGTATTGGGGTATATTAGATTTGTGGTAAAAGTGGATGTGTGTAACGTCCAGAAGGAATCGTTTCCGACCCTATAAAGTATATATATTCTTGATCAGCATCAATAGCCGAGTCGATTGAGCCATGTCTGTCTGTCCGTCTGTCCGTCCCCTTCAGCGCCTAATGCTCAAAGACTATAAGAGCTAGAGTAACGATGTTTTGGATCCAGACTTCTGTGATATGTCACTGCTCCAAAAATATTTCAAAACTTTGCCCCGCCCACTTCCGCCCCCACAAAGGGCGAAAATCTATGGCATCCACAATTTCGACGATACGAGAAAACTAAAAACGCAGAATCGTAGAAGATGACTATATCTTCTAGAGTGCAAAATCTGAACCAGATCGTATAATTATTACAGCCAGAATCACGAAAACAATTTCACTCTTTCTCGCTCTGTCTCACTCTAACACACAGGTTTCATGGTCGGTTTTGCCAATTGCAAAATATGAGTTCAAGGATCTCAGAACCTATAAAAGCCAGAGCAACCAAATTTGGTATCCACACTCCTGTGATATCGGACCTTGACCGTTTCATGTCCAAATTTCGCCACACCCCCCTCCGCCCCCGCAAAGGACGAAAATCTGAGGCAACCACAAATCTCAGAGACTATTAAGGCTAGAGTAACCAAATTTGGTACACACACTCCTTTAAGATGTCACTATAAAACGTATGTATCTCAGAATTTCGCCCCACCCCCATCCGCCCCCACAAAGGACGAAAATCTGTTGCATCCACAATATTGCAGATTTGAGAAAACTAAAAACGCAGAATCATAGAGAATGACCATATCTATCAGATTGCTGAGTCTGGATCAGATCAGATAATTTTTATAGCCAAAAGGAACAAATCAATTTGCATTGGCTACGCAGCGCCCGACGTCACGCTCAGACTGATTTTCTGTCTCTCTCGCACGCACTCTTTGTCGTGTCGTTTAATATTAGCGGCGTCTGCCGGAGGAAAGCCATACTGACTAAGTATCGGGTATAACTGTAGAGTTGCGGTGTCCGCAGCAACTCACAACGTTCCCCCTCGTTTTTGTTTGTTTTTACAATTCAACTTTAAACGACACTCAAACACACTGGTACATTTGATGGCACAATAATTTACAAACATATAAACTGCAGCAACGAAACACTTGTAACCTCGACTAGGCCCGCAGTCAGCAGGGGGGGAAAGGGAAAAAGAGAGAGACAAAATATTCGGCACTTTGACGGAGAGACTAAACCTCGAACACGACTCGACTCCACAACGTTCACGACACGACTTTTCTTTTGGATAGAGATCCAGACTCGAGACCATTCCACGATCGGGGCAAAAGGCTCCAAAAGTACGAATTGACAAGAGGGTGTCCAGTGTGTGTGTGTGTGGTGTGAGTCAAGAAAGTAAAGTGGGGCCACGCTCAAAAGTATGCTGTCTCTTCTTTGTAATTCTCCCTAACTTAAAATTTGATTTGCAATCCCCTGTGAGTTTGTCAACTTGATGTTTTGTTGGCTGTAATGCGGTATGTGGTCTTCAGTCCCCTCTACTACCCTTGCCGCCTGCGGAGGGCAGACGACTAGGAATGTAACATGTACATGTGGGCGGGCAGTTTATAGGGGGCGTAGTTGATTTATGCGAAGACTAGCATTTTTGGCTCAATTTAGGCCGTAGTGGTGGGGTGTGGCGGCAACTGATGCTGATTTGAAAATCGATTACGAAACCGATAATCAATTGTCAGCACCGTTGCCGCCAAAGATTTATCACAGATTGTAATAATTTTGTAGTGTGGTGAGAAGGGGGAAGAAGGGGTGAGGAATAGATAAAGAGAAAAGGTAAACAATGCAGGTGCTTTGCGTGGAAAATAAGAGGAAAGACACTAAATAAAAAAGAGACAAGCACTTGCAGAAATAACAATACAGATAAGTTGTAGACTGGAGTGGAGACGACGGAAAAACAGGTAATAAAAGAGATACTACACTGGAACAAAGACGAGACAAAACAGGTACAATATTACAATAAACATAACAATTTAAAATAATGTCTATATCTTTTTCTATAATTACAGGGAAGACAAGAAGCATCGGCCGGCATAGCAAAACACAATGCTTGTAAAGACATTGCGTTGCATACCGGCCGACCCCGTCGTCCCCCCTGGTCGTCGAAATTGGCGTCATACGAAGTCGTCAGAGGTAGCTGCAATTAGCACCTCGTCGTCGTTGTGGCTGTGGCTGCCCTCTTGGAGAACCAGTGGCACTGGTCCGGCCACCAGCTGGGAGCCAGGAGTAGACGGCACACATATTACTGTGGCGACACAGGTCCGGCCGCCAAAGTGAAATGGATGTGAGTGTGTGTGTGCGTCGGCAATTGTGGCCCTAATGTAGGGCGAGTGGCACTGGTCTGGCCACCAGCAGTGGGCAATGGCGGTCGATGACACGCCTACTCGAACGGCACATGTCCGGCCGCCCAAGTGTAATGGATGTGTGTGTGTGTGTGTCTGAATGGCTGGCGGTAAGTATTTTGAGAGCCCTTTTTAATCATATT
Organism: Drosophila persimilis; assembly: GCF_003286085.1. Taxonomy (NCBI): domain Eukaryota; kingdom Metazoa; phylum Arthropoda; class Insecta; order Diptera; family Drosophilidae; genus Drosophila; species Drosophila persimilis. The sequence continues at coordinate 17,434 of NW_020825664.1, forward strand.
TGTGGCTGATAAATTTTTCCTTTTCCAGGACCATAGGTACGACTTTTTCAATGGGCTAACGGATATTTCCCTTGTCCAAATTAATGCCGTTAAAAACATTAGGGACAGACTTCTTGACCTCGTTTTTGTTAACGATGGTTCTCTTGCTACGGTATCTAGAGCAAGCCCAATATCTCTCCCTGAAGATCCTTACCATCCAACTTTGTTGATATCACTGGAGTGTACACAATCTGGAGGAGCTGACAGTTCCATCGCTCCTTGTCACATAAAGTGTTTTCGCAAAACAAACTTTATCGATTTAGATCTACATCTCTCGCGTGTTGATTGGTCGTTTCTTTATTCATTACCGAACATAGATGCAACTGTTAACTCGTTTTATAGTTCTATTTACTCCGCCCTAAATACGTTTGTTCCAGATATCACTGTACCTGTATCGTCCAAGCCTCCCTGGTTCTCCAAGTATTTGTCATACTTAAAAAATAATAAATCCCGGCTCTATAAAAAGTACCAGAAGTCGGGCTCCACGTTGGCCTTAGCTGTATACTCCTCCGCTCGCTCTCTATTCCTTGCCGTCAATAGTCAGTGTTATAATCATTACCTTTCACAATGTAGTAGAAACTTTCGTAGTGATCCTAAAAAAATTCTATTCGTTCGTTAACTCTAAGCGCAAGTCAAACGGTTTTCCTCCGTCCCTTCATTACCAGAACAAAACAGAAGCTTCTGCTGTTGGTATTGCAAATTTATTCGCTAACTTTTTCCAAACAACGTACTTGTCTCATATTTACAACGCATCCACTCCGTATCCGTACCAGCTACCTCAAGCTAACAGCATTTTTCTGCCCTTTTTCGAGGAAAGCGTTGTTCTGGAAGGTTTGTCATCTATGGACATGTCGTTTTCTGCGGGTCCAGATAAGGTACCAAGTTGCATCTTAAAACACTGTGCCCAGTCCCTTTGCAAACCCTTGACCTTTCTCTTCAACCTCTCCTTGGAACAGTCTTGTCTCCCAGTAATTTGGAATGAGTCCTATATCATTCCGCTTCACAAAAAAGGTTCAAGATCAAACATTGAAAACTATCGCGGTATCGCAAAGCTTTCCGCCATCCCGAAGCTTCTTGAGTTCCCGGTCACCCGGCAACTTCAACATCTTTGTTGCAGCTTGATATCTCCGTCGCAACACGGTTTTTTTCAGACATCGACTAACCTTCTTGAGTTTTCTAACCTAATCCACCGTGGTTTTCAAATTGGTTTGCAGACGGATGTAGTTTTTACTGACTTCAGCAAGGCATTCGATTCTGTGAACCATGCTCTGCTTATTCACAAGCTCTCTTTATTAGGGTTCCCAACGAATCTTCTAGATTGGATTTTGTCCTATCTCTCTAACCGTACTCAACGTGTTTTGTTTTCTAACGTGTTGTCAAATACTGTAAATGTTACTTCAGGTGTGCCACAGGGAAGTCATCTGGGCCCGCTTCTGTTCATTTTTTATACCCGATACTCAAAATGAGTATTGGGGTATATTAGATTTGTGGTAAAAGTGGATGTGTGTAACGTCCAGAAGGAATCGTTTCCGACCCTATAAAGTATATATATTCTTGATCAGCATCAATAGCCGAGTCGATTGAGCCATGTCTGTCTGTCCGTCTGTCCGTCCCCTTCAGCGCCTAATGCTCAAAGACTATAAGAGCTAGAGTAACGATGTTTTGGATCCAGACTTCTGTGATATGTCACTGCTCCAAAAATATTTCAAAACTTTGCCCCGCCCACTTCCGCCCCCACAAAGGGCGAAAATCTATGGCATCCACAATTTCGACGATACGAGAAAACTAAAAACGCAGAATCGTAGAAGATGACTATATCTTCTAGAGTGCAAAATCTGAACCAGATCGTATAATTATTACAGCCAGAATCACGAAAACAATTTCACTCTTTCTCGCTCTGTCTCACTCTAACACACAGGTTTCATGGTCGGTTTTGCCAATTGCAAAATATGAGTTCAAGGATCTCAGAACCTATAAAAGCCAGAGCAACCAAATTTGGTATCCACACTCCTGTGATATCGGACCTTGACCGTTTCATGTCCAAATTTCGCCACACCCCCCTCCGCCCCCGCAAAGGACGAAAATCTGAGGCAACCACAAATCTCAGAGACTATTAAGGCTAGAGTAACCAAATTTGGTACACACACTCCTTTAAGATGTCACTATAAAACGTATGTATCTCAGAATTTCGCCCCACCCCCCTCCGCCCCCACAAAGGACGAAAATCTGTTGCACAATATTGCAGATTTGAGAAAACTAAAAACGCAGAATCATAGAGAATGACCATATCTATCAGATTGCTGAGTCTGGATCAGATCAGATAATTTTTATAGCCAAAAGGAACAAATCAATTTGCATTGGCTACGCAGCGCCCGACGTCACGCTCAGACTGATTTTCTGTCTCTCTCGCACGCACTCTTTGTCGTGTCGTTTAATATTAGCGGCGTCTGCCGGAGGAAAGCCATACTGACTAAGTATCGGGTATAACTGTAGAGTTGCGGTGTCCGCAGCAACTCACAACGTTCCCCCTCGTTTTTGTTTGTTTTTACAATTCAACTTTAAACGACACTCAAACACACTGGTACATTTGATGGCACAATAATTTACAAACATATAAACTGCAGCAACGAAACACTTGTAACCTCGACTAGGCCCGCAGTCAGCAGGGGGGGAAAGGGAAAAAGAGAAAAAGAGAGAGACAAAATATTCGGCACTTTGACGGAGAGACTAAACCTCGAACACGACTCGACTCCACAACGTTCACGACACGACTTTTCTTTTGGATAGAGATCCAGACTCGAGACCATTCCACGATCGGGGCAAAAGGCTCCAAAAGTACGAATTGACAAGAGGGTGTCCAGTGTGTGTGTGTGTGGTGTGAGTCAAGAAAGTAAAGTGGGGCCACGCTCAAAAGTATGCTGTCTCTTCTTTGTAATTCTCCCTAACTTAAAATTTGATTTGCAATCCCCTGTGAGTTTGTCAACTTGATGTTTTGTTGGCTGTAATGCGGTATGCGGCAGACGACTAGGAATGTAACATGTACATGTGGGCGGGCAGTTTATAGGGGGCGTAGTTGATTTATGCGAAGACTAGCATTTTTGGCTCAATTTAGGCCGTAGTGGTGGGGTGTGGCGGCAACTGATGCTGATTTGAAAATCGATTACGAAACCGATAATCAATTGTCAGCACCGTTGCCGCCAAAGATTTATCACAGATTGTAATAATTTTGTAGTGTGGTGAGAAGGGGGAAGAAGGGGTGAGGAATAGATAAAGAGAAAAGGTAAACAATGCAGGTGCTTTGCGTGGAAAATAAGAGGAAAGACACTAAATAAAAAAGAGACAAGCACTTGCAGAAATAACAATACAGATAAGTTGTAGACTGGAGTGGAGACGACGGAAAAACAGGTAATAAAAGAGATACTACACTGGAACAAAGACGAGACAAAACAGGTACAATATTACAATAAACATAACAATTTAAAATAATGTCTATATCTTTTTCTATAATTACAGGGAAGACAAGAAGCATCGGCCGGCATAGCAAAACACAATGCTTGTAAAGACATTGCGTTGCATACCGGCCGACCCCGTCGTCCCCCCTGGTCGTCGAAATTGGCGTCATACGAAGTCGTCAGAGGTAGCTGCAATTAGCACCTCGTCGTCGTTGTGGCTGTGGCTGCCCTCTTGGAGAACCAGTGGCACTGGTCCGGCCACCAGCTGGGAGCCAGGAGTAGACGGCACACATATTACTGTGGCGACACAGGTCCGGCCGCCAAAGTGAAATGGATGTGAGTGTGTGTGTGCGTCGGCAATTGTGGCCCTAATGTAGGGCGAGTGGCACTGGTCTGGCCACCAGCAGTGGGCAATGGCGGTCGATGACACGCCTACTCGAACGGCACATGTCCGGCCGCCCAAGTGTAATGGATGTGTGTGTGTGTGTGTCTGAATGGCTGGCGGTAAGTATTTTGAGAGCCCTTTTTAATCATATTTGTGGCTGATAAATTTTTCCTTTTCCAGGACCATAGGTACGACTTTTTCAATGGGCTAACGGATATTTCCCTTGTCCAAATTAATGCCGTTAAAAACATTAGGGACAGACTTCTTGACCTCGTTTTTGTTAACGATGGTTCTCTTGCTACGGTATCTAGAGCAAGCCCAATATCTCTCCCTGAAGATCCTTACCATCCAACTTTGTTGATATCACTGGAGTGTACACAATCTGGAGGTGCTGACAGTTCCATCGCTCCTTGTCACATAAAGTGTTTTCGCAAAACAAACTTTATCGATTTAGATCTACATCTCTCGCGTGTTGATTGGTCGTTTCTTTATTCATTACCGAACATAGATGCAACTGTTAACTCGTTTTATAGTTCTATTTACTCCGCCCTAAATACGTTTGTTCCAGATATCACTGTACCTGTATCGTCCAAGCCTCCCTGGTTCTCCAAGTATTTGTCATACTTAAAAAATAATAAATCCCGGCTCTATAAAAAGTACCAGAAGTCGGGCTCCACGTTGGCCTTAGCTGTATAATCCTCCGCTCGCTCTCTATTCCTTGCCGTCAATAGTCAGTGTTATAATCATTACCTTTCACAATGTAGTAGAAACTTTCGTAGTGATCCTAAAAAATTCTATTCGTTCGTTAACTCTAAGCGCAAGTCAAACGGTTTTCCTCCGTCCCTTCATTACCAGAACAAAACAGAAGCTTCTGCTGTTGGTATTGCAAATTTATTCGCTAACTTTTTCCAAACTACGTACTTGTCTCATATTTACAACGCATCCACTCCGTATCCGTACCAGCTACCTCAAGCTAACAGCATTTTTCTGCCCTTTTTCGAGGAAAGCGTTGTTCTGGAAGGTTTGTCATCTATGGACATGTCGTTTTCTGCGGGTCCAGATAAGGTACCAAGTTGCATCTTAAAATACTGTGCCCAGTCCCTTTGCAAACCCTTGACCTTTCTCTTCAACCTCTCCTTGGAACAGTCTTGTCTCCCAGTAATTTGGAATGAGTCCTATATCATTCCGCTTTACAAAAAAGGTTCAAGATCAAACATTGAAAACTATCGCGGTATCGCAAAGCTTTCCGCCATCCCGAAGCTTCTTGAGTTCCTGGTCACCCGGCAACTTCAACATCTTTGTTGCAGCTTGATATCTCCGTCGCAACACGGTTTTTTCAGACATCGTTCAACATCGACTAACCTTCTTGAGTTTTCTAACCTAATCCACCGTGGTTTTCAAATTGGTTTGCAGACGGATGTAGTTTTTACTGACTTCAGCAAGGCATTCGATTCTGTGAACCATGCTCTGCTTATTCACAAGCTCTCTTTATTAGGGTTCCCAACGAATCTTCTAGATTGGATTTTGTCCTATCTCTCTAACCGTACTCAACGTGTTTTGTTTTCTAACGTGTTGTCAAATACTGTAAATGTTACTTCAGGTGTGCCACAGGGAAGTCATCTGGGCCCGCTTCTGTTCATTTTTTATACCCGATACTCAAAATGAGTATTGGGGTATATTAGATTTGTGGTAAAAGTGGATGTGTGTAACGTCCAGAAGGAATCGTTTCCGACCCTATAAAGTATATATATTCTTGATCAGCATCAATAGCCGAGTCGATTGAGCCATGTCTGTCTGTCCGTCTGTCCGTCCGTCCGTCTGTCCGTCTGTCCGTCCCCTTCAGCGCCTAATGCTCAAAGACTATAACAGCTAGAGCAACGATGTTTTGGATCCAGACTTCTGTGATATGTCACTGCTCCAAAAATATTTCAAAACTTTGCCCCGCCCACTTCCGCCCCCACAAAGGGCGAAAATCTGTGGCATCCACAATTTCGACGATACGAGAAAACTAAAAACGCAGAATCGTAGAAGATGACTATATCTTCTAGAGTGCAAAATCTGAACCAGATCGTATAATTATTACAGCCAGAATCACGAAAACAATTTCACTCTTTCTCGCTCTGTCTCACTCTAACACACAGGTTTCATGGTCGGTTTTGCCAATTGCAAAATATGAGTTCAAGGATCTCAGAACCTATAAAAGCCAGAGCAACCAAATTTGGTATCCACACTCCTGTGATATCGGACCTTGACCGTTTCATGTCCAAATTTCGCCACACCCCCCTTCCGCCCCCTCAAAGGACGAAAATCTGAGGCAACCACAAATCTCAGAGACTATTAAGGCTAGAGTAACCAAATTTGGTACACACACTCCTTTAAGATGTCACTATAAAACGTATATCTCAGAATTTCGCCCCACACCCATCCGCCCCCACAAAGGACGAAAATCTGTTGCATCCACAATATTGCAGATTTGAGAAAACTAAAAACGCAGAATCATAGAGAATGACCATATCTATCAGATTGCTGAGTCTGGATCAGATCAGATAATTTTTATAGCCAAAAGGAACAAATCAATTTGCATTGGCTACGCAGCGCCCGACGTCACGCTCAGCCTGATTTTCTGTCTCTCTCGCACGCACTTTTTGTCGTATCGTTTAATATTAGCGGCGTCTGCCGGAGGAAAGCCATACTGACTAAGTATCGGGTATAACTGTAGAGTTGCGGTGTCCGCAGCAACTCACAACGTTCCCCTCGTTTTATTTGTGAATGACCTTCCTCAAGTTATAACATACTCTACTACACTAATGTATGCTGATGATGTCAAAATCTGTCTTTCTTACTCTGATTGGTATTTGCACACACGCCTTCAACTTGATCTAAGTGAACTACTATTGTGGTGTTCAACTAATCTTCTTTTTCTGAACCTTTCCAAATGCAAACTTATGACATTTTACCGTCGCGCTCCTCATTGTTCGCGCTCCCATATGTTCTAGGAAATCATGTCCTTGAGCGAATTTCGAGTTCAAATGACGTCGGAATCCTTTTTGATCATAAGATGTGTTTTAACACCCATATAGCTGCAACTGTAAATAAAGCTAAGGGTGTTTTAGCGTTCATCGAGCGTTGGTCCAAGGAGTTTGACGACCCGTACGTTACGAAACAACTGTACATCTCATTAGTACGTCCTATATTGGAGTATTGTTCTTGTGTGTGGAGCCCGCAGTATAAAGTACAGCAGGCTGTTATTGAATCCGTGCAAAAGCAATTTTTAATTTTTGCCTGGAACTTTAACTGGGACTCAGGTAGAATCTTGCCACCCTACCGGTCTAGGCTAAATCTTATTGACCTGCCGTCGTTGCACCATCGCAGAATATGCAATGGCGTAATGTTCGTGCACAAGCTCCTTCTTGGGACTGTTGACTCCCAAAATCTCGTGGGTCAGATTGACTTGGCCGTTCCATCTAGACCTACCCGTACTTTTAGGCCTATCCGTCTACCCATATGTAGGTCTAATTATGCTGATCATGAACCTTTTAGGGTTTTATGCTATAATTATAACTCCCTCTGTCAAACCCTATCCCCTGAACTGTCTCTTAAACTAATTGCATGCAATATTTATAATCATTTAAATTTAGCTAACTTTAAACTTATCTTTTTCCGCCTTTAGTAACTAAGTACCATTATTAACAGATAATTGTTAATTTAATAAATAAATAAATAAATAGCTCAAGTATAATTTTGTGTTCGTGTGTGGCATCGTCAAAAAACACAGTAAAAAATATATATAACATTGGATTCCCGTTAGAGATTGATTACTTGGCCAAACGTGGGGCCGTATCCTTGCAAATCGTCAGATCAATAAACTCCACCAGTGTTCGGGTCGGGCGGCCATTCCCTTGCGCAGATACTCGTATTCGAAGCCCTTTGTCACCATAACATTTGTGGCATCCTTTGAGGGAGAAAGTCCATAAGCTCTGCGCCCAAACAAAGCGCCCCACAATACTCACAATATGCATCCACTGGCCACAGGGCACAAACTCACGGAGAAAGGCAGCGGCCTTGCAGGGACGTCCACCTCGGTCAATGCCATAGTTCTGCACATCGCTGCGTCCCCCGGCACGCACGGCCTTGCTGTAATATTTCCACAATGGGAAGCGCCACACACGATCTCCGGTATGCATGCTGGCGTGCTTGATCTGCTGCCACAGGATCTCCGAGTTGGTAAAGACCCCCGCAGCCGACTCATCCAGGGCCTGGCGCATGTAGCCCGAGCAGGTGCCGACGTCAATGATGCACTTGGGACAGAAGTTTTGCGCATACAGCAGGGCGTCTGCCAGGACCAGTACATCCTCGTGATCGGTGCACTGGATCTCGATGGTCTTGCCGTTCATGGACTTGACCATGTCCCCAGTACGGACCGAATTGCAGCCCACTACGTTTTCACAAAGAGGTATCAGGCCGCGAATGTTGACCTAAGAACAGCATTATTATTCAAGGAGATATCATTTCTGTCCTGAGTACTTACCGGTAAACGCAGGCCAGCCACAGCTCGACAACAGGCCACCACAACGGCGGCCCCGGTCATGTCGCCACGCATATGGAAGAGCTCATGTTTCTCTTTCAGGCACAATCCTCCAGCATCGTAAGTCACGCCTTGGCCCACCAGCACAATGGGGCGCTCCTCGGCACAGGTGCCGTAGTAACTCAGCTCCAGGAAGATGGGTGGCTCGCACGAGGCCTTGCCCACAGCCAGGAAGGCGTGCATTGACTGGCTCTCGGCCCAGCCCTCGACCTTGACCTCCACATTGACACCGGATTTGCACAGCACCTCGACGACATTCTGCGCAAAAGCTGTGGGTGTGAGGAGGTTGGAGGGCATCTCCTGCAGCTGTCTCGTCAGGTTCTGGGCGGCTGCCTTCTGCAGACCAATGCGCCATCCTTCGAGGTCGCAGACCTCGTCTTTTCTTGCGTATAAGTCCAGCGACGCTGGATAGCCTGGGGACGTGGTCGCAGGCGCTGCAAGCATTATTTTTCGTTAAGCCCACACAAAGTACCAAATATCACAATATTCTAGATACGTATTTCGTGTTCAATTTCTAGCAATAGAGAATGCCAAATTGAGGCGATGAATGTACTCCATGAGAAAGTGACACTCACTTCAAGGGCTATTTGGTCGGTACATTCAGGAAATTCGAAAGGATCAGTATCTAAAAACGAGTGGACATCGGCCCTTCACTCACTACTGTTTTGGTTTGTCTGTCCTCGGAGGAGTAAACATATCTATGTATGTATATCTTTGACAAATGGGGCTAACAAATCATGAACTCTTGAAGGGCCATGGTACTCAAATAGATGTGGCTCTGGATGAGTGTAACTTCCAGAAGGAAGCCTTTTCGTCCTATGAGCGTCCTTGATGAGCACCTAGATATCAGAGACCATGAAAGCTAGAGTCACCAAATTGTATATCCAGACACCTGGACCCGTCCGCTCCCACAAAGACCAAAAATCTGTGGAATTCACAATTAACGCAGAATCGTAGAGAACGCCATATTTACTAGACTGTCAAATGTGGATGAGATCGGATCGTTATTATAGCCATAACGACCAAATCGCCTTCCACGCGCTTACTCATTCTCTCTCGATCTCTCTATCCATCTCACACACTCTTTCTCGTGCAGTGTGTTCGCTCTGGCGGAGGGAAGCGAGACAGAACGGCGGGCTTGTGTGTAAGAAAGAGAGAGAGGGAGAAAAGTTCCACTCTCCTATCTCATGACAAGTGCGAGCATAATTCAGAGTTTACTTCGTTCCCGCTCGTTAAAGAATCTTTTTTGTATAAGTGGGTGATAAAAAAGAAAGGTTTTTAAAATCAAAACGTTTGTAAGATATGAATATTAGTTTATAAGATTTGAATATTAGTTTAAGAGTTACTCATCGATAGTATTATAAGAAATACCAATGTACTCGATATATCGATACTTGTCCTCGACAAGTAAACCACAAACAACCACATTTGCAGCAGTTGAAACAATTGTACGTTTCTCGCAAGCGCTTAGCTGATCTGAAATTAAGCATATTGAAAACGGAGAAAGAGGCTATTTTTTTTTTTTTTTTTTATTGGACGTTGACATGCAATGACTGCATCTAACAAGAGGCGATGCAATTACTGCACCGTCAAGTGGCCCGTGTGACACCAGCAGAAGGCTGTTACGCGCGGATCCCAGGCAAAACGCAGCCCTCCTCCCGCCCAACCGACCGAGGGGCGCTGCCGCATGACGCGCGGTGCGTAGCCGAACCAAACGCGAGCATGCAAGAAAGATAGATATTAGACTAACCTTCGAGGAAAATTAGCACTAAACTTATTAAGAAATTAAGCATGCAATAAAATACAAAATACAAATACCACTACAATTACTAATTACTAGAGAGGTGTGTAAGGATTAGTAATTTAATAAGAGGAAGAGAATTAGTGGAGGATATAATATGGTAGAGGGAATTATAGTCCGAGCATAAGACCCTAAACGGTTCATGCAAGGAATAATTCGATCTACAAAGTGGAAGGAACAACGGTATAAAGTTTCTAGTCAGTCTAATAGGAATCGTGAAGTTTATGCGGCTCAACAGATCAGGGCTGTCTATGTCACCCCTGATCAAGTTGTGCATAAATATCACACCAAGCATTTTTCTACGGTTAACTAAGGATGGGAGGTTTACTAATAATAGTCTACTAGAGTAAGATGGGAGTCTTACACCTGCATCCCAGTTAAGGCCCCGCAGAGCAAAGAGTAAAAAGTTTGGAGTTGGAAACGCCGAGAGATTGCATCGACTTGACACACATTGAGGCGCTGATGCGTCCATTTTCTGGAGATGACGACCAGGCTGTAACCAGTTGGATAAGTAACTTTGAGGACATTATGAATTTCCATGGTGTATCCGAGTCAAAATGCTGGATATTAGCGAAGCGGCTGCTAGGCGGATCGGCGAAGGCGTACATCGAACATGTGGCGCCTTTGACTTGGCAATTGATGCGAGCAGAATTGCTCAACGTCTTTGAGCAGAAAGTGACAGCGTGGGACATTGGAAAGCGACTGGAGGCACGGAAAATTGCAAATAATGAAAGCGCATTGCAATATTTCGTCGCAATGTGCAGCATAGCGTCGCAAGCAGACATGGCCACGAGCGATGTGGTCAAATTCATCGTAGAGGGACTGCAGGACAAGACGGGCATGGCAGCATCCATGCTATACTGCATCACACTCAACGAGTTGCGTGACAAGATGGTCACCTATGATAAGGTCAGAAGAGCTCCTGGCGTCGTAGCAATTCGTAGCGAAGGTATGACAAAGGGAAAACTAAATGTGAGTATGGCAGTTGGGCAGCAGCAAGGTGGTGGCGCAATGCGTTGCTACAACTGTCGGCAATTTGGGCACGTTATGAAGGAATGCAGTCAGCCAAAGAGACCGGATGGGGCATGTTTTAACTGTTGGAGTACCAGCCACCTATATTCGCAGTGCCCGAAACGAAAGATGGCCACTAGGGTAGCTGCAGTTCAAGATGAGGAGCGACCAGGAGAAAAAAACAACGACGATTTAGCGGCTGTCCAGTTAATCACTTTATGACTTCCGTTTGGTGAACAAAGAGGCGTCAGTATTTTTAGTCTATTTGATACAGGTAGCCCTGTAAGTTTTATTCATAAGTCTTTGATACCGAAGTCGGCTATAGTTGAAGCCTATAATGAAGTTAGGAAATACTACGGACTAGGAGGACAACCAATTCCCATATGGGGAAAATTTAAGTGCCATATTGAATTTTGCACAAAGAAATATATCGTTTTATTAAACATCGTAGATGATAACATGCTGCCTTTGCCGGTATTGTTGGGACGCGATGCCCTTAAAGTTATTGAAGTAAAATTAGTTCATAAGAAAAATATCAATGCGAAGCAACACACACCATTAAGTTCGTTAAAGCAAAAAGCTATTAGTTTAACCTGCGCGTCTTTATTCACCGAAAGTAAAAATAATATTAACATAAGACTATATGATAAGTTAGACGGTAATCAATCAGAAAGAAGCGATAACATAATATTAACATAAGACTATATGATAAGTTAGACGGTAATCAATCAGAAAGAAGCGATCTAATCAAACGTTCTAATCCATTTAAAAATCAGACACAAGAAAACTCAAGGAATGACAAAATGGTCATCGAGAATATGAATCAAGGCGACGAATTCAGTAACTTTTGTGCGTCGGTAGAGATTGATGAAGAGGAACATATTAACGTAGGTTTCGAATTTGGCCCCACTATTGCAGAAAAGTGTAGGGAAGTTATTAAGACATACTATTTACACAAAGAATTTGACTTTAAAGCACCACCAAAGTATCAGATGCAGATTCGTGTAACAGAAACAACACCATTTCATTGTACTCCGCGTCGTTTATCCTACCATGAGAGAGAGAAAGTAGCTGAAATAGTAGATGATCTGTTAGAAAAGAAAATAATCCGTCATAGTGAGTTGCTGCGGACACCGCAACTCTAGAGTTATACCCGATACTAAGTCAGTATGGCTCTCCTCCGCCAGAGGCCGCTAATATTAAACGACACGACAAAGAGTGCGTGCGAGAGAGACAGAAAATCAGTCTGAGCGTGACGTCACGCGCTGCGTAGCCACTGCAAATTGATTTGTTTCCTTTGGCTATAAAAATGATCTAATCTGATCCAGATTCAGCAATCTGATAGATATGGTCGGTATCTATGATTCTGCGTTTTTAGTTTTCTCAAATCTGCAATATTGTGGATGCAACAGATTTTCGTCCTTTGTGGGGGCGGAAGGGGGTGGGGCGAAATTTTGAGATATACGTTTTATAGTGAGATCTAACAGGAGTGCGGATACTAAATTTGGTTACTCTAGCTTTAATAGTCTCTGAGATTTGTGAATATCCCCAGACTTGCATCCTTTGCGGGGGCGGAAGGGGGTGTGGCAAAATTTTGAAACAAAATCGTCTCGGTCCGATATATTAGGAGTGTGGATACCAAATTTGGTTGCTCTAGCTTTTATAGTCTCTGAGATCTAGGCGCTAATGTTTTACTCTAAGCAAAGCCGCCTATGCTACGTGTGTGTTAGAGAGAGACCGGGCGAGAAAAAATGAAATTGTTTTCTTGATGCTGGCTATAATAATAATACGATCCAATTCAGATTCTGCAGTATAGAAGATATGGTCATTCTCTACGATTCTGCGTTTTTGGTTTTCTCGTATCTTTAAAATTGTGGATGCCACAGATTTTCGCCTTTGGAGGGGGCGGAAGTGGGCGGGGCAAAGTTTTGAAATATTTTTGGAGCAGTGACATATCACAGAAGTCTGGATCCAAAACATCGTTGCTCTAGCTCTTATAGTCTTTGAGCATTAGGCGCTGAAGGGGACGGACAGACGGACAGACGGACGGACGGACAGACGGACAGACAGACATGGCTCAATCGACTCGGCTATTGATGCTGATCAAGAATATATATACTTTATGGGGTCGGAAACGATTCCTTCTGAAATACCCCAATACTCATTTTGAGTATCGGGTATAAAAAATCAGGAGAACTTCGAATGTGTGTCGATTACCGTGGTCTGAACAAACGAATTGTTAAAGATAATTTCCCATTGCCCCTTATTGAGGACTGTCTTGAGTTTTTAGAAAACAAGTGCTGTTTTTCCATTATAGATTTGAAAAGTGGGTATCATCAAATAGGCGTAAAAGAAAAATCAGTTCCGTCTACATCGTTTGTAACACCGCAAGGACAGTATGAGAACTTGAGAATGCCCTTTGGGTTAAAAAATGGATCCGCTATTTTTCAAAGATTTATTTCGGAGCTCTTGAGAGACTTTATTAGGAACAAAAGCATTGTAGTGTACATGGATGATATATTAGTAGCGACTAAAACAGTTGAAGAACACATGGATATATTAAAAAGACTATGCATTCGGTTTAGCGAGCAAAATTTAGAGATAAATTTAAAAAAGTGTAGGTTTGTCAATCGAAACATCGATTTCCTGGGGTATAAAGTTAATCAAAACGGAATAGTTCCTATTGATTCCCATATTGAGGCCTTGAAAAAATACCCAGTCCCTCAAAATGTAAAAGCACTGCACTCATGCTTGGGATTCTTTTCGTATTTTCGACGTTTCATGTTGTCATTTGCGACGACAGCTAAGCCCTTGGTGCAGTTGTTAAAAGAAGGTGGTCCGTTTCCCATGAATAGAGAACAGGTGAAGACGTTTGAAACTCTTAAGAATGCGTTGGCAAATCCTCCGGTATTAGCCATTTTTAGCCCAAATAGAGAAACGGAATTACATACAGACGCAAGTTCATACGGTTATGGCGCAATACTGATGCAAAGACAAGATGATGGGAAGATGCACCCTGTGTCCTATTATTCTGGCAAAGCAACAGAAAGAGAATCACGTTATCATAGTTTCGAACTAGAGACATTGGCTATAATTTATGCATTGAGGCGTTTTAGAGCATATTTGGAGCATAGGTCCTTCAAAATAATCACGGATTGTAATTCGTTAGTACAGACGTTAACCAGAAAGTCAATTAGTCCTAAGATAGCACGGTGGTCCCTAGAGTTAGAGAACTATGATTACTCCATTATGCACAGACCTGGGGCCAGTATGGCGCACGTTGATGCGCTGAGCAGACAAGATCAAGTGACGAATATGTTAGAGGATGGTTATAGAGTCAAATACGGTTTAGAAAAGTCTAATTTAGAAAAAGATGAGAGTAGAAAGCAATATACAAGGAATAGTGTAAGTAGAGACAACCCTGGTAGTGAGCATAGAGGTACCGTAGAGAACCCTGTGATTAAGTGTAGAGAATTAAATATCAGTAGAGAGCGTAGTAGTACAGTAGAGAACCCTGCGATTGAGTGTGGAGAATCAAGTGCAGTAGGAAGTAGATTGGGAAATAGGTGGAAGTCTGATGATAGAGAGAACCTTGGTAGTGATTGTAGAGATAACATAGAGAATAGTGAATATAGGGAAGAGGATGGATCGAAGATTGAAAGTAGAGATTTGAGCCAATGTAGAGGAAGCGTTAACGATGTGGTGGGGGGAGTAAAGTACATTAGTAGTAGGAATTCAGATAAAGTGAAAAAATGTGTTGAGGATACAGTAGAGAGGGACAAGTTAGAGTTTCAGGAGGAAAGATTACTAAAATCATTGATAGTTGGGGTAGTAGGTGCAACGCCAGAAGATGTTGATTTGATATTGCAAACAGAACAGATGCGAGACAAGGAAGTAGTTAGGATTCGAAAAATGCTAGAGGATGGAATTGAAGTAGATTTTGAAATGATAGATGGTATTGTTTACAAGAGGAGTTGTGAAAACAAACTATGTTTCTATGTACCAATGTGTATGGAAGAGCAGTTGATAAGGCGGTCACACGAAAAACTAGGACATCTGGCCGCAGAGAAGTGCGTGAGTGACCTTTTGAGGACCTACTGGTTTCCGTCAATGAGAAGTAAAGTGGCAAGGTTCATCAGAAACTGTCTACCGTGTATACTACACTCGATGCCTAAAACAATCCATAACAAAACGCTCCATAGTATCCCAAAGTCGTGTGTTCCTTTTCATACCCTACATGTTGATCATTTGGGTCCATTGCCGAGTATTAGATCTAAGCGAAAACACCTCCTAGTGGTAATAGATGCATTCACTAAGTTTGTCAAATTGTTCCCGGTTAATAGTACCAGCACGCGGGAAGCGAAGGATGCCTTAAGTAAATATTTTGATTTCTATAGTCGCCCTACTAGGATAATATCAGATCGTGGGACCTGTTTCACCTCGTTAGAGTTCTCTAGTTTTCTGCAGGAGAGAGGGATAGTGCACATTAAGGTAGCTACAGGTGCACTGCAGGCGAATGGCCAAGTGGAGCGGGTGAATCGTGTTCTTACTCCTATGTTAGGAAAACTGTCAGAGCCCCTTGAGCAAGCCGATTGGTATAGGTTGATGAGCAAGGTAGAGCACGCCATTAATAACTCCGTTAACAGCAGTACGAAAAAGACACCTAGCACATTGTTATTTGGAATACCCCAGAAAGGACCCGTTGTAGATGAATTAACCGAATACCTAGAGGAGAAGTTAGCGTCAGAACTTAGAGAGTTGGAAACTATAAGAGAAATAGCAAGTGAGAACATACGGTTGTCGCAGAAAATAAATGAGAAGATGTATGCCCATAAACATAGAGCCCCATT
The DNA here is from genome assembly GCF_003286085.1 of Drosophila persimilis. NCBI lineage: Eukaryota > Metazoa > Arthropoda > Insecta > Diptera > Drosophilidae > Drosophila > Drosophila persimilis. Next base: position 33,557 of record NW_020825664.1, read on the forward strand.
AAAGTATGAACCTGGTGACTATGTAGCAGTCCGGCATGTGGACACAACACCGGGGATCAATAAGAAGTTCGCACCAAAGTATCGAGGACCGTACAGGATCAATAGAGTTTTGGATAATGATCGTTATGAGGTTGTCGACATTGAGGACTGTCAGTTGACGCAAATGCCATTCCGAAGTATACTAGAACCAGCAAGGCTTAAACCCTGGGTAGAGTGTAAGGATAAAACCATGGTCTCATGTTGTTAATCGATGAAGTAGTATGTTAAGTAAGACAATACCGAATAAGAAATGTTTAACCAACTGTATGCCTTAGTGTGTAGATCGTGGGCGATCTGTAGTCAGGTTGCCCGAATGTAAGATATGAATATTAGTTTATAAGATTTGAATATTAGTTTAAGAGTTACTCATCGATAGTATTATAAGAAATACCAATGTACTCGATATATCGATACTTGTCCTCGACAAGTATCGATATGCCAACACACATTAATTGATATACGACAATGAAGACAGAAGAACATATAATAAAACCGTGCTATTAAAAGTTTACACCTTAGAGAATACAATTTATTTGGCATACGCCTAACTTTTAAAATATTTCAGCGAAAAATAAGCTTTAATTTTACAATAAGGCATTGCCGTTACAAAGTGCAGTGACTAAATGATTCCTTTAAAGTTTCGATACTGCATCATTAATTCCTGAAAATTTAGAATAGTTTTTCTAAAATAAAGAGACCGAAAAACTTGGGTGACTGCAAATTTGTATTTTACGACGACGAAAAAAAAGGAGTGCGTGCGTTCGTTTTCATAGATTTTTCTCGACTTCTCTTCATATATTCAAACAATTTCTTCTGCGCCTATCTTACCTACGGTGGCAAAGCGGGGCGAATTCGCCAAGAGCGAGAGAGCGAGCTTTTATTGCGCTCCCGGTTTGCCCTAGCCTAACTTACACTAGACTTCATAAAATACGATCCTAATAACAATTATTATACGCCAAATGGCGCTACACCGGCCCCGTTGAAGGACTGGAAGGCTTCAAACCAGTGGCAGAAGAGCCAACTTGTGGATTGGCCTCCTGAACGTGGCTCCGCTCCGCCTTCCGTCCTGCCCGGCGGTTGTTCCGACCACCCTTCCGAGGAGCCCCTGTTGAGGGGGCAGGTTGTCCTCGGCGACGATTACGAGGTCGCCTTCCTTGATGTTTGGTTCCTCCTGGTGCCACTTGAATCTTATTTGCAATCCCACCACATACTCCCGGGACCATCGCTGCCAGAACATTTGCCTGGCTGACGAGACAAGCCGCCATCGCTTTAAGCAGCTCAGACCCTCCTGGTCCGGGGTCCTGGGTGCTGGGGGTGCGATGAGCGGCCCGCCTGTCAGCAGGTGCCCCGGAGTCAGCGCGTCTCCGTCGCTTGGGTCTGGGCTTAGGGGTCCTAGCGGGCGCGTGTTGAGTACCGCCTCGATCCCGACCAGCACGGTCTCCAGCTCCTCTGCGGTGAGGAGAGCGCTTCCGACTGCCCGTAGGAGTAGGCCCTTGGCAGACTTCACACCGGCCTCCCAAAGTCCGCCCATGTGCGGTGCTCGAGGCGGTATGAAGGCAATCTCGCACCTGCTTCTTGACGCAAATTCGCGTATCGCGTCCGCTTCCGCCTCTATCTTCCTCCGCAGTTCGCTGAAGTGGCGACTTGCTCCGACGAAATTTGTCGCGTTGTCGCAGTTCACGCGTTGCGGACATCCTCGACGACCGACGAACCTTTGGAATGCCAACAAGAAGGAATTAGTCGTCAAATCGGAGACAATTTCTAAATGAACCGCCTTGGACGCAAAACAGACAAATAACGCTATGTAGGACTTATAAGGGGGCCTTCCACGAATTTTCAGAGTCGTATAGACTGGGCCACAAAAATCAACGCCACATACTGAAAATGGGCGGAGAGCACGGAGCCGGTCTGCGGGTAAGTTGCCCATCATTTGGGTCTGGAGTAGCGGCTTGCATTTAAAGCAACGAATACATGACCTAACTGTCGCCCTGCAGACCGCCTGAGCATTCACTATCCAAATGCGTTGTCTAAGGATATTCACGAGTGCTCGTGGGCCGGCATGAAAACTCGTTTGATGCAGATAGCGTTAACTAGTCGCCTTCCAACTCGCAACAACGAAAAAGAGCACCATGTCCCAGCCTCTTCATGGATGAAGGGATTCAAGCGCTGAAGACTGGGGCCTAACTTGGTGCCTTTACGAACCCTTTCAATATCTTCTTGAGACTCATTTTTCTGTGTTATTTCGACTATTTTTAGAAACGCCTCGTCGTATTCTACGGATGACGGAATTTTTCCAAAGTTGAGACTTTTGTCTTTGCATTTTCGGATGAAGCGGAACACGAAAACGAACACTCTTAGCAGTTTGAGGTGTGACGAGTATCCCTCGATTACATCCACTAAATAATTTGACTTGGCCGCGACGGTCAGTCCGACCGATTTCTCCCGACTTTCCATCTGTATCTCTTCTTCGGAAGGCTCGAAGTGTGGATTTCTGGGCCAGCTCTCTTCTTCAAACTTTAAGAACTCTGGTCCACCAAACCAGATCGACTGCACGATTTCCTCTACGTCACAACCTCTCGAAACTATGTCTGCTGGGTTCTGTTTTATTGGCACATGCCGCCACGTAGCTTCACTTGACCACTCTTGAATCTCCGCTACTCAGTTCGCAACGAATGTTGACAACGACGAAGGGTGGGATCTGATCCAATGAAGAGTAACTTCTGAATCTGACCAGAATATCACGTTCTCAATTGGAACCTTGAGCAGTGATTTGATTCGGTGACAAAGGTCTGCTAGAAGTTGAGCGGCACATAACTCAAGCCTTGGGAGCGTTTTTGTCTTGGGTGGCGCTACTTTCGACTTTGCAGTCAACAAGGAGACCTCGAAACCTTCTGCAGTCTTTCTACGGATATAGACGCAGGCTCCATAAGCTCTCATGGATGCGTCGGCAAAGGCATGTACTTGAATCGGTGACATGAGATCAGTATGCACAAATCGAGGTATGGTAATCTTCTCCAACTGACCCAAGGATTCTTTTAATAAGTTCCATGCTGTTTCCAAGTTCATTGGAATTGACTCATCCCAACCTAGCTTGTTAAGCCAAAGCTCCTGCAGTAGGATCTTTCCCTTAATTACTAAAGGACTTAACAAGCCAAGGGGGTCAAACAGCTTTGATGTCACCGATAATATGTTCCGTTTTGTCGCTCGGAGACCGATAACTGACGTGTCAATTTGGAACTTAAAGACGTCTTCGTGTGGCAGCATCGATATTCCTAACGCCTTAGTTGACTCTGAGTCCGAGATCGTTATCGGTTTAACTGTGCTCTCGGATGCGGGGACCTCAGGTGAGTTCGAAAACCATTTAGTCAATTCAAACCCAGCGGCTTGAAGAACCTGAGCCACATCAGACTTAATTGTCTTTAACTCCTCTACGCAACCAGCACCAGTCAACATGTCATCGACATAGAAGTCGGAGTCAATAACTTCAGCAGCTTTAGGGAATGAGAGTTTTGCAGACTCACTCAACCTCTTCAAACACTGAATAGCCAAAAATGGGGCTGGTCCAGTCCAGAGTATGGAACTGAAAATGGGCGGAGAGCACGGAGCCGGTCTGCGGGTAAGTTGCCCATCATTTGGGTCTGGAGTAGCGGCTTGCATTTAAAGCAACGAATACATGACCTAACTGTCGCCCTGCAGACCGCCTGAGCATTCACTATCCAAATGCGTTGTCTAAGGATATTCACGAGTGCTCGTGGGCCGGCATGAAAACTCGTTTGATGCAGATAGCGTTAACTAGTCGCCTTCCAACTCGCAACAACGAAAAAGAGCACCATGTCCCAGCCTCTTCATGGATGAAGGGATTCAAGCGCTGAAGACTGGGGCCTAACTTGGTGCCTTTACGAACCCTTTCAATATCTTCTTGAGACTCATTTTTCTGTGTTATTTCGACTATTTTTAGAAACGCCTCGTCGTATTCTACGGATGACGGAATTTTTCCAAAGTTGAGACTTTTGTCTTTGCATTTTCGGATGAAGCGGAACACGAAAACGAACACTCTTAGCAGTTTGAGGTGTGACGAGTATCCCTCGATTACATCCACTAAATAATTTGACTTGGCCGCGACGGTCAGTCCGACCGATTTCTCCCGACTTTCCATCTGTATCTCTTCTTCGGAAGGCTCGAAGTGTGGATTTCTGGGCCAGCTCTCTTCTTCAAACTTTAAGAACTCTGGTCCACCAAACCAGATCGACTGCACGATTTCCTCTACGTCACAACCTCTCGAAACTATGTCTGCTGGGTTCTGTTTTATTGGCACATGCCGCCACGTAGCTTCACTTGACCACTCTTGAATCTCCGCTACTCAGTTCGCAACGAATGTTGACAACGACGAAGGGTGGGATCTGATCCAATGAAGAGTAACTTCTGAATCTGACCAGAATATCACGTTCTCAATTGGAACCTTGAGCAGTGATTTGATTCGGTGACAAAGGTCTGCTAGAAGTTGAGCGGCACATAACTCAAGCCTTGGGAGCGTTTTTGTCTTGGGTGGCGCTACTTTCGACTTTGCAGTCAACAAGGAGACCTCGAAACCTTCTGCAGTCTTTCTACGGATATAGACGCAGGCTCCATAAGCTCTCATGGATGCGTCGGCAAAGGCATGTACTTGAATCGGTGACATGAGATCAGTATGCACAAATCGAGGTATGGTAATCTTCTCCAACTGACCCAAGGATTCTTTTAATAAGTTCCATGCTGTTTCCAAGTTCATTGGAATTGACTCATCCCAACCTAGCTTGTTAAGCCAAAGCTCCTGCAGTAGGATCTTTCCCTTAATTACTAAAGGACTTAACAAGCCAAGGGGGTCAAACAGCTTTGATGTCACCGATAATATGTTCCGTTTTGTCGCTCGGAGACCGATAACTGACGTGTCAATTTGGAACTTAAAGACGTCTTCGTGTGGCAGCATCGATATTCCTAACGCCTTAGTTGACTCTGAGTCCGAGATCGTTATCGGTTTAACTGTGCTCTCGGATGCGGGGACCTCAGGTGAGTTCGAAAACCATTTAGTCAATTCAAACCCAGCGGCTTGAAGAACCTGAGCCACATCAGACTTAATTGTCTTTAACTCCTCTACGCAACCAGCACCAGTCAACATGTCATCGACATAGAAGTCGGAGTCAATAACTTCAGCAGCTTTAGGGAATGAGAGTTTTGCAGACTCACTCAACCTCTTCAAACACTGAATAGCCAAAAATGGGGCTGGTCCAGTCCAGAGTATGGAACATCACGGATAAGCACAGTTTTCTTTTGGTAATGCTTAAAAGTGCAGATACATAGTAACTCCGAAAGTGGATCGTAAGCTGCAAGCTTTCCGAAAAGCTTTCTAAAGAAAATCGGCGCGCAGCGCACGCATTTAAGCGGAAGACGTCACGTTTACCTTGACCCAAGAGAGTAGCGTAGCGTAGGGAGAGCATAGCTTAAAAGCTTGACCAAAATTTCGCTCAATTGGGCGAAAGATCATCCGATTATGCAGTTAAAGTTCCTAAGATCATCCGATTATGCAGTTAAAGTTTCCAAATATCATCCGATCTTCGAGCTTTTGGTTCGGTACCGCTTAGCTGAACTTGCAGAAGTTGGGCTGGAGCTATTGACTGAGAATCGATTGATTAAAGCGGACGTGTTTACTCGGGAATTAATAAATAAATATATATATAGTTAAATATGCGACACTGCAGTTTGCGTTTTAAAAAAAGATTTTATTCTTTCACTTAAACTTAGTGCACATTGATTAGTTATTTCCCCGACGATGACTGATGTCCGGTGTCTTGAATGGAATTAACTTTTGTTGAATTCTCCGACGGTGTCGCGATTGACGTTTGTCTTGAACAGAACTGATTTGCCTTCCCAAATGTAGACTATTTATATCATGATGCTCGGCTTGGGATTCGGATTTGGATTCGGAGGCGTTGGCTTCGACTTCGGCTTCGGAGATGGAGTACGTGACTCGATCGATATGTGGGAAAGGCGGCTTTTGATGAAAGACTTCCGCTGCGTATGATCGGTGTTGCATTACTTGGGGGTGGCTGAGAATAGGGCCTCTGATTGGTCAGATTGGTTTGGATTGGTCAGATTGATTGGTTCTTGAGAATCGATTAGTAATTGATCTCTGAAGAGTGGCGTGATTCTAGTGCTGCTGGATTTTAGTGCGGCTGGATTCTAATGCGGCATCTATTGTTTTATGTTCCACTTCTAGCTTAGGGTGTTTGTTTACATTGCCTGCAATCGGTTACGCGTGGTCCATTTCGAGCGTGAGATTGTTTATGGGGTTTCGGAGCTGAGAGTGTCGGATTGTTTATAGTAGTGTCGGATTGTTTATAGTATTGTGGGTGCAGGGTAATAGACATAGACAAGGGTATGCGGTGCATGGACTATAGATATGTCACTCCCCCATTGTTAGATTTAAGCCTGTCCTCAGGCGATTATCCTTGGATATAGTTCAGGAGCGTCTAAAATTGTGCCTGCTGGGGATTCGTCTTCGTCTAAGGATGTTTCTATGTGCGGGTCGGTTTTAGGCTCATTGCTTTTACTTAGACTAAACAATTTGTAGCTTAATCCTATTATGATTATGACAAATAGTAGTATTAAGCTTACATGTAATACATTATTTAATTGCGTGTTTTCTATTACGATTTCTTTGGTTTGCAAATAAGACAGTGGTTTAATTTTTGTTACGTTATTGTTGATGTATATGCTCTGTGCAAATTCTGGTATTGAGTTGGATATTAAGAATTCGTTTAATTGTACGCTGCAATTATGTATTTTTATACCCGATACTCAAAATGAGTATTGGGGTATATTAGATTTGTGGTAAAAGTGGATGTGTGTAACGTCCAGAAGGAATCGTTTGCGACCCTATAAAGTATATATATTCTTGATCAGCATCAATAGCCGAGTCGATTGAGCCCTGTCTGTCTGTCCGTCCGTCCGTCTGTCCGTCTGTCCGTCCCCTTCAGCGCCTAGTGCTCAAAGACTATAAGAGCTATAGCAACGATGTTTTGGATCCAGACTTCTGTGATATGTCACTGCTACAAAAATATTTCAAAACTTTGCCCCGCCCATTTCCGCCCCCACAAAGAGCGAAAATCTGTGGCATCCACAATTTTAAAGATACGAGAAAACTAAAAACGCAGAATCGTAGAGAATGACCATATCTTTTAGACTGCAGAATCTGAATTGGATCGTATTATTATTATAGCCAGCATCAAGAAAACAATTTCATTTTTTCTCGCCCTGTCTCTCTCTAACACACACGTAGCATAGGCGGCTCTGCTTAGAGTAAAACATTAGCGCCTAGATCTCAGAGACTATAAAAGCTAGAGCAACCAAATTTGGTATCCACACTCCTAATATATCAGACCGAGACGAGTTTGTTTCAAAATTTCGCCACACCCCCTTCCGCCCCCGCAAAGGATGCAAATCTGGGGATATTCACAAATCTCAGAGAGTATTAAGGCTAGAGTAACCAAATTTAGTGTCCGTACTCCTGTTAGATCTCACTATAAAACGTATATCTCAAAATTTCGCCCCACCCCCTTCCGCCCACACAAAGGACGAAAATCTGTTGCATCAACAATATTGCACATTCGAGAAAACTAAAAACGCAGAATCATAAATAATGACCATATCTATCAGGTTGCTGAATCTGGATCAGATCAGATCATTTTTATAGCCAAAAGGAACAAATCAATTTGCGAAGGCTACGCAGCGCCCGACGTCACGCTCAGACTGATTTTCTGTGTCGTTTAATATTAGCGGCGTCTGCCGGAGGATAGCCATACTGTTTCTACTTGTTTGACTATTCCTGAAATACATTCGTCATTTATTTTTCGTTTTGATTCTTTTTCATATACCTCGTTTTCTAGAATGTAATAATTGTTTTGCGTTAGGTCAGTGAGGATGTTATTATCTTCATCTGGATATGGAACAATTTTAAGTATAGGAATATTTCTGATCTCTCGTGGGATGTTGGAAATTATTAGTATTTCGTTAGTGTCTGATTTCAACCAGGTAGATGTTTTAATATTTAATAATTTCTCTGAATCGATGTGTTTCAGGTAATCCTGCCTCAATAATTTTGGATTAAAGATACCTAATCTTGTTAGCTGCATGCCTAATTCAATATCCTCTATGTACTCAGTAAAATGTTGAAGGTTAAATATTAATATTTCTAGTTGTTTATTTCTGTCATTATCTTTGTTTAATTTATTGACAACTTCTATGCCGGAATTTACTGCTTGAATTACTAAGTTTAATTCGTTAACTTGAACACTGTGGCTAGCCAGATTGTCTAATTTCCCTTCTAATTCGACCTTATCATCTTGATCTAACGTTCCAAATAGATATTTATATATTGTGCCTACTGCATTTATAAGGCCTCTTCTGTTTCTTTTGGCTATTTTTATGCCGTTGAATTCACGTTGCAATTTCTCGACTAAATATTGAACTTGGATTTCGTTATCAAATTAGGTTGCCTGTTCTAGTAAACTCTGATATGTTTCATCTGTTTTTGTTATATTAATTGTTAGATAGTGGTATTCATAATTGATGGGTATGATAATGGTATTCGTTTTGAATATGAGATATCCATTCCTTGAGTTGATGGGATCTATCTCTATATTCTGTCCGGTAGCTTGTAGGACGGTGAACATTAGTAAGATTATAATCTTAATTATGTTGTAGCTCCGGATTCCCAGTACTCTGTTCGGGTACTCTGCAATTATTGTATTTACTTGTATTAGATTTCTTCTTTCTTTTGAATTTTGTTTTATAGTGGGTGATTTTTCACCCTCTATTTTTCTCTTCAAAGTGCTTTTCGTCTACCTGCCTGATTTCACCCGTCCTTTTGAAAGGATTTGTTACCTTAGACTTAACTAGAGGTGATAGTTTATAGCGGGTATCTACTTCATACTCTAAGCGGTTTTTATTTAATTGAGTGATTTTATTCACTTTATTTAGTTGGGTGTCATAATCAGGTGAGCCTGCATAAATGAATATATCAGCTGGTGTCCTATTTGTGGTATTATGTTTGGTTTTATTATTATAAGTATAAAGAATTAATTCAAACTTCGTGAATCTATCTTCTGGGTTATCCTCGCTAGCTATTATTCTTAATTTTTCATTTACTGTTTTATGAAATCTTTCTACGTCAGCTACTCCATTTTTGCTGGAAGTGATCTCTATTTTGACATTTTCCGCATTCAACCATGCTTGCAATGCTGCGCACATAAAGGCTGAATCTTTGTCGGCTTTAATTCCCTGTGGCTTGCCCATTTCGTTAATGACTTTTATGATGGCTCTCTTTGTTTCTAACCAGTCACGACTCTTAACTTCTACAAGGGTAGCGAATTTAGAATATACATCAATGCATGATAGGAATTGTTGATTGCCTACCAGATAAAAATCCATGACATACTTTTTTCTGATATTTTGTATTTCAGGGGTGATTTCGAAGGTTAGATTGGTGTTACGATGCTCTGTTTTAGCAACGTTGCACGTAGGACATTCATTGATAATATTTTGGATTAATTTTTGATAATCGGGGTAGTAGAATTTTCCTTTAAACCAATTAGTGGTCTTTTCGATACCTGGGTGAAGTAGCTCTTTATGCTTCTTCAATATTTGTTCCTTGAATTCGGAGTAGTTCGGAATATCTATGAGTTTGGTACTGGATTTAATCAGTTTTGTGAAGTGATTTGGACTGATTATCTCCAGGAATGCCTTTTGGAACAGTAGGAAGTCTACTTCGTTATGGAAATATAGTGCACTCTTTTTGGTACACACATATTCCTTTATTATATCTTTCGGTAATGACTCTGTCATTTCAGTATATGTGATTTTTATCAGTATCTTGTGAAAATAGTGGGATGTTTCTACCTTATCCTCATTACCTTTAATCAGTTCTATTTGCCTATTATAGTAATTGATTGGTCGCTCTGTAAGTGGAATATAATTTGTATTATCTTCTTGCGCGCTATGGACCGTTGCACAATCACTATTAATGGTTTCCCCGAGTAGGTTTTCGTTAATCTTTACTCTTGATAGCGCATCGGCTACATGGTTCTCCTTTCCTGGTAAATATTTTATTTTGAAGTCAAATTCATTTAATTTGATCCATCGTTGTAGCTTCATATTTGGCTCCTTGAGGTTATTCAATCAAATCAAGGGTTTGTGATCACTTAATATCTCAAACGTTCTACCAAACAGGTATGATCTGAAATACTTAGTTGCCCAAACTATAGCTAGTAATTCCCTTTCAATTGCTGAATAATTGATTTCATGTTCGTTTAAGGTTCTACTTGCATAGCAAATTGGTTTGTGGTCTTGCGACAACACTGCTCCTAATGCAATGTTACTTGCATCGGTTGTTACCGTGAACATTTTGTTGAAATCTGGGAATGCGAGGATGGGGTCTGAGGTGATAAGTATTTTCAACTTTTCGAAGGCCTCGACGTATTTTTCCTCGGTTGGGTCTATGACTGCTCGTTTCTTTAATTTGAGTGTCATTGGTTTTGCTATATTAGCAAAATTGGGAATGAATTTCCTATAAAATCCACATAAACCTATGAATGATTTTATTTTTGTGGTTGTATTGGGTATTGGGAAGTTTATTATGGCGGATATTTTCTTTGGATTAGGAACTATGCCGTTAGTTTTTACTACATGGCCTAGGAATTCCGTTTCTTTCTTAAGGAATTCACACTTATCCATTTGAAGTTTGAGGTTTGCATCTCTCAACTTTCCAAAGACCCTTTTAAGAGACAACAAATGTTATTATAATGATGTGGAATAGATAATGATGTCGTCTAGATACACAAGGCAATCTTTGAAAATTAAATCTTCTAACAGATTGTTCATGCATCTTTGGAATGTGGCGGGGGCAGTGGTTAGCCCAAAAGGCATACGAGTGAACTCGTAATGACCATGCTTCGTGGAGAAAGCTGTTTTTGGGATTGAGCTAGGTTCCATGGGAATTTGATGGAATCCCTTAGCTAGATCGATTGTTGTAAAATATTGGCACCTACCTAGTTTATCTAGGATTTCGTCCATTCTGGGTGTAGGAAATTTGTCCTTGATTGTCACCTCGTTTAGACTTCTATAATCTACTACCATACGATATTTCTGCTTTCCTGAAGCATCTATCTTCTTTGGTATCATAGCAATGGGTGCACAATAGGGAGAATTCGACTTACGAATGATTCCCTGTCTAATCATATCTTTTATTTGTTGGGTCACTTCCTGATCGTGTATTTGAGCATATTTATATGGTCGACGATATACAGGATCTTCGTGGTGGGTTTTAATTTCGTGCTTTATAGTACTAGTGAAGGTCAAAATGTCACCTTCTTTATACTGCACGTCCTTAAATTCATAGAGAACTTTCTTTAGTTTCTCCTTTTCTTCGTCATTTAAATATTCCAACCTTAGCTGGTTACATTCCCTTAATTCATTCTCTAATGCGGAAGCGAAGTATTGCTCTCCTTCAGGAGATGGGTCAAGGCACTTGGGTGTAGTTATATCTTCCTTTGAAGATGACTTGTCACCTTTGTGTGCGGTCTTGCCGTCGGCAATTGCTTCTCCACTTTGGATGATTGGGTATGACCTTTCTCCTAACGTTACCGTTTCGTTTCGGTAATCGATGACGGCTTTGCTGGCCATCAAATATTCTCTGCCTAAGAGTTAGTCATAATTTTCAGAAAAATTATGAATATAACATTTTTGTTTTGTCGGACAGGTTTTGGTTGCATTACGTGTAATGCTCTGAGTCAGACGGACGGGTCCTTTGATGGTATGGACGGTGAGGTTGTCGATATCGACTTTGGAATCTGTATAGTTTTCTTTTATTATATTTATCGACGATCCCGAGTCCGCGATACCTCTTAACTTTTTATTATTTACAATTATTTCTATATATGGTCCTCCTCGATTTCTTCCGAGGCACTCTGCTGAAAATTTACATCCATTTTCATATGTCCACTTTGGAGTGTGGTTGTTGAATTTGCTGATTAGGGCTTCCTTTAGATCACTCCAGGTGTTGGGTTGAAGGCTCTGTGATAAAAGTTGTGCTCGTCCGCACAGTTGACCCTCAGTGGCTCCGTACATGATGCTTTGTTGTCGGAGGTCATCTGTTGGGTACAATCCGGAGATGTACTCAATTCTGCTTATGAACGAACTTAGACGTTCTTGGCATCCGTCGTATGGTGGAATTTGCCTGATTGACTTCAAGGCTTGGTTAAGGTGTATTTCTGACAGCGGCATGTTGATTTCTTTTTATACCCGATACTCAAAATGAGTATTGGGGTATATTAGATTTGTGGTAAAAGTGGATGTGTGTAACGTCCAGAAGGAATCGTTTCCGACCCTATAAAGTATATATATTCTTGATCAGCATCAATAGCCGAGTCGATTGAGCCCTGTCTGTCTGTCCGTCCGTCGGTCTGTCCGTCCCCTTCAGCGCCTAGTGCTCAAAGACTATAAGAGCTAGAGCAACGATGTTTTGGATCCAGACTTCTGTGATATGTCACTGCTACAAAAATATCTCAAAACTTTGCCCTGCCCACTTCCGCCCCCACAAAGGACGAAAATCTGTGGCATCCACATTTTTAAAGATACGAGAAAACTAAAAACGCAGAATCGTAGAGAATGACCATATCTTTTAGACTGCAGAATCTGAATTGGATCGTATTACTATTATAGCCAGCATCAAGAAAACAATTTCATTTTTTCTCGCCCTGTCTCTCTCTAACACACACGTAGCATAGGCGGCTTTGCTTAGAGTAAAACATTAGCGCCTAGATCTCAGAGACTATAAAAGCTAGAGCAACCAAATTTGGTATCCACACTCCTAATATACCAGACCGAGACGAGTTTGTTTCAAAATTTCGCCACACCCCCTTCCGCCCCCGCAAAGGATGCAAATCTGGGGATATTCACAAATCTCAGAGAGTATTAAGGCTAGAGTAACCAAATTTAGTGTCCGTACTCCTGTTAGATCTCACTATAAAACGTATATCTCAAAATTTCGCCCCACCCCTTCCGCCCACACAAAGGACGATAATCTGTTGCTTCAACAATATTGCACATTCGAGAAAACTAAAAACGCAGAATCATAAATAATGACCATATCTATCAGGTTGCTGAATCTGGATCAGATCAGATCATTTTTATAGCCAAAAGGAACAAATCAATTTGCAGTGGCTACGCAGCGCCCGACGTCACGCTCAGACTGATTTTCTGTCTCTCTCGCACGCACTCTTTGCGTGTCGTTTAATATTAGCGGCGTCTGCCGGAGGAGAGCCATACTGACTTAGTATCGGGTATAACCGTAGAGTTGCGGTGTCCGCAGCAACTCACAACGTTCCCCCTCGTTTCTAATATTAATTGAGTTTGAATCGTGTCTAGATTCTTTGGCGGATCTCTTTAGTATTAGCGTTACTTTTTCTCTGATCACTGTAGGTTATTACGCACTGTAACTGTCACTACGCCAATTGATCGTCTTAAAAAAAGAGTTCACTTTTATCTGAGATCCTACCGACTGCGCCAGTTAAATATGCGACACTGCAGTTTGCGTTTTAAAAAAAGATTTTATTCTTTCACTTAAACTTAGTGCACTGTAGTATGCTCATATTAAAGTAAAGTAAAGTATTCATTATTTCGTATACCCACTGTACCGACGGTACTTAAAGAATACACACTGTAACACTTTGTTTCAGTGTTTACGTAACAATAAAGTCCCAGACATTCTGGGTGATCGTATTACGATTCACTCAAGAATGCCTCGAGCGACCCAAGTGCAGCGTCAGCATGTTCCCATGACTTGACGGCACTAATATACATGCATACACACATATATCTTCCCTCGCGCTCTCGCTGCCAACAGCGCTGAGCATATTCACACATATACATACTAACATATAAGAGATAAGAACACATAGTTCTGCCGCTCCGCTGCCGGCGTCACTGGCAGCGCAGCTCCGGGGCTTTGGGCTTACAAAAGCCCAAAACACACTTGTAAAATTGAGAACATAAAACACAATAAAACAGATCGGAGGGTTGAGCCCCAACGATCCAACAAAAGGATTGAACATCGTTTTACATGGCGACCGTGACAGGACCGATATACGTCCTACGCGATGGATCGACCTAAGGATAGAAAAAAAAAATTTTTCAAAAAAAAAAAGTGTTAAAATTAATAAAGACAAAGAATGGCCGACATAAAAAAAAAAAATATAATACTATGTGATTTCGTTTTAAAAATCGGACACAGTCAAAAGAAAATTGATGAATTGGAAAAACTATTGAAATAGTGTTGTCCCCAGTGCCAGTGCCAAGGAAAACACACAGCAGAAAGCCAAACCAGCCGTTTCGCCAGACCCATGCACGACTGCCGACGATATTACGCACAAACCCATGTTGCATTATAATTTATACCCTTAAATTTGGGGACTACAATGCGGCCAGGAATATATAATACCCAAGGAGATTTAACAGCCCGCGCTACAAAGAGCGTACACGCAACATAAAACCTGTGCGAAGACCAGCACCGGCCCCACCAGACCCAGCAAGGACCAATAATATAAGTGCGAGTGGCATAGGACCGCCCCTTGCACCGTCGATGGACCAACAGGCCAATAATATAAGTGCGAGTGGCATAGGACCGCCCCTTGCACCGTCGATGGACCAACAGATTCTGCTCCTACCGAGCAAAGGGATGCACTCAGCCTACAAGAGGCTTTAAAAGTGTACCCAAACGATGGACCTCGCCCACTCACAATAGCTGAGTACCGGGCACGACAAAAAAAAAAAGACACCAACCCCCCCACCAACAAAGGATCAACTTCGCACTGGTGCGAAGTAATGCAAATGAGCTGCAGAAATGCCATGCCTCATATTGCCAATAATTATAATTTTCTAACTCGAGTTGAAGCACCCTTAAAGTGCAACTTGAAAATACTAACCTCTGTTAGGCTATTACTAAAACCATGTGATCGATGTTGAATTATATAATGAAAAACCTGTAAATCGATCACATGTCCCTTAACATTTTTATACCCGATACTCAAAATGAGTATTGGGGTATATTAGATTTGTGGTAAAAGTGGATGTGTGTAACGTCCAGAAGGAATCGTTTCCGACCCTATAAAGTATATATATTCTTGATCAGCATCAATAGCCGAGTCGATTGAGCCCTGTCTGTCTGTCCGTCCGTCCGTCCGTCCGTCTGTCCGTCTGTCCGTCCCCTTCAGCGCCTAATGCTCAAAGACTATAAGAGCTAGAGCAACGATGTTTTGGATCCAGACTTCTGTGATATGTCACTGCTCCAAAAATATTTCAAAACTTTGCCCCGCCCATTTCCGCCCCCACAAAGGGCGAAAATCTGTGGCATCCACAATTTCGACGATACGAGAAAACTAAAAACGCAGAATCGTAGAAGATGACTATATCTAAACAATTTCACTCTTTCTCGCTCTGTCTCACTCTAACACACAGGTTTCATGGTCGGTTTTGCCAATTGCAAAATATGAGTTCAAGGATCTCAGAACCTATAAAAGCCAGAGCAACCAAATTTGGTATCCACACTCCTGTGATATCGGACCTTGACCGTTTCCTGTCCAAATTTCGCCACACCCCCTTCCGCCCCCGCAAAGGACGAAAATCTGAGGCAACCACAAATCTCAGAGACTATTAAGGCTAGAGTAACCAAATTTGGTGCACACACTCCTTTAAGATGTCACTATAAAACGTATATCTCAGAATTTCGCCCCACCCCCATCCGCCCACACAAAGGACGATAATCTGTTGCTTCAACAATATTGCACATTCGAGAAAACTAAAAACGCAGAATCATAGATAATGACCATATCTATTAGATTGCTGAATCTGGATCAGATCAGACCATTTTTTTAGCCAAAAGGAACAAATCAATTTGCAGTGGCTACGCAGCGCCCGACGTCACGCTCAGACTGATTTTCTGTCTCTCTCGCACGCACTCTTTGTCGTGTCGTTAAATATTAGCGGCGTCTGCCGGAGGAGAGCCATACTGACTTAGTATCGGGTATAACCTTAGAGTTGCGGTGTCCGCAGCAACTCACAACGTTCCCCCTCGTTTTTTCTTCCTTCATTATGGTCAAATATTAAAAAAAAAAAAAAATATAATAGTTATATTGATGAAATTTTAAAGAGTAAAAAAAAAAAGGAAGGGTATATAGATATGTGTGTTCATGAGAAAAAAAAAATTTTTAATAAATTTTTTTTATTATTGAAAAGAATAAATGAATAGCAGATAATTAAAAAAAAAAAAAAATAAAAACCCCAACATTGTAGAAACCAATTTTTGAGAGAAAATCATCACCATGGGTTGGTTCGGTTCTGACGATAGTCAGACCAAAGACAATACGGCCAATGTGGTCAATAATGTCAAAATAATAGACCACAGGGATGATCTCAATGCACTCTGGTTATTACTTCTGATTTTAACCATTGTCACTGTTTTACAATTCCTTTTAACATTGTATGTAAAACATAATAAGATAATTAAAAAGAGATATATGAGTAGGGCAAACAATTTAGATAGAGTTAAAAAAAAAAAAAAAAAATTGGTCTCAACGACCCCTAGGAGCATAATAGAGCTCGAATACATGTACATGGGTACATTTCAGGTAGAATTACCGCCTTTAATATATTGTTACAAAGACAAAATAAAATGTCTCGTAGAACAGCAGCAGCCATTAGGGCTACCCACGATAGGAATGAAAATTTCGAATATAGAGCTTAAGCAATCTTAGCCGCATTCCCCAATCCAATTAGCATATACGAGTTCGAATACTCATATATGAATGAATATAATTTACCTTTTTCACCACTAATTCATTGTGATGCCACACAAAAGGGTATCGTATTATCAACCATACCCGGCATCCTCGTAAACAGCCAAATAATAGAAAATGAAATTCTAGGAAGAATTGTGATTGCTAATGTTAGATTGTCTCCCAATCGGAATGGACAACATTAAAAAACACATATGGACTGGCTTACGATCTGCGCTAAAGTTTGCACTCTAAGAGCAGAATTCGATAAGTCATACAAATGCTTAACGCAGAACAGACCTACACAAAATAGTACGGTCATTAAACATACAACTAATTTGGTAAACATATATAATGAGGTCAGAGAGCTTTTTCTAGAGAACAGACAAAGACTTACTGATATACATTGGTTCCAAGCTACAGACGTCTTCAAACGTCTAAGGGAACGATTAGTATTCGTTAAAGAAAAATTCAATCTAGACATACACATCCCAAATCTTCTAAACACAGCTGCGACATATATACCAGCTGTAGAATCGGAATCAAGGCCAATAAGTCCCAGGCCCCCGAATGTAAAAAATATTATCATTATATCGGAAGACGATTCTCGATCAAATAGATCGAACCATCCGGTGAACGACGACAAACCGTCGACTAGTTCAGCAAACAGCGTGGTTGGGCAAGAACCAACCACAATGGCAGACGAAACAATTGCCCAACGGGCATATATCAAAGATATTTCGCACGCCATTCCGGAATTTAATGGACAGAAACTCCATTTACAAAGATTCATTACGGCAGTCAAATTGGTCGATCTAACGAAAGGACCATACGAAAATTTAGCTATAGAAGTAATTAAATCAAAAGTAATAGGAACTACATTGTATAAAATACAAGATGAAACCACCATTAGCGCAATAATAAAGAAATTGCAAGACACTATTGTCGGAGAGTCATCAGATGTTATAAAGGCTAAAATGGCAAAAGTATGCCAAAAAGGCAAAACAGCCGCCCAATTCACAACAGAGATTGATGATATGAGAAAACTTCTAGAAGCATCATACATTGATGAGGGTTTGCCAGCGGAACACGCCGATAAGTTCAGCTGCAAAGAGGCCATTAGTACAATGGTTAAAAATTGCGAGCACGGCAGACTCAAAACAATACTAGAAGCAGGCACATTCCCAACAATGAATGATGCCGTAGCAAAATATATACAGTGTAGTACAGAGATGACTGGTAGCGCAAGTTCAATATTGTACACCAGACAAGGACAAGTCTACCGCGGTAGTAACTTTCGAGGTAACTATCGTGGTGGAGGAAATGGTCGTGGTTACAACCACAACCATATTTACAACAACAATAGTTATAATAACAATAGAGGTCGTGTTGGCTATAGGGGAAATAACCGTAATAACGGTGGAACCTATAACAACCAAAGATACAATAGCAATGGAAACACACTACAGAACAATGTTCGTGTTACCCAGACAGCTTCGGGAAACTCCCAAGATCCTTTAGATACACTAAATTAAAAAATCCAGCGGTTCACACAATCAACCTCAATCTCAATATATTCGTGGCATTCCTCAATTCTAAAACAGGAAAACAACTTACATTCCTTATAGATACAGGTGCCAATATATCATTATTAAAAGAAAATTCAGATGTCTTTAACGACATTCAAACAAAAAATAAAATAGATATTCAAGGAATAGGGGAAGGTATAATAACATCCCAAGGCCTTACCCTAATAGAGCTACAGACGGATAAGTACATAATTCCACACAATTTCCATTTAGTTAATCAAAATTTTGCAATTCCGTGTGATGGAATAATAGGCATTGATTTCATAAAATAATTAAACTGCCTAATAGACTTAAAACCTGCAGAGGATTGGTTAATAATACGACCAAATAATATAAAAATTAAAAGACCATACAGTTCTGGTAACAATACAATTCTTCTACCAGCAAGATCACAAGTTGTCAGAAAAATAAAATTAACGTCCGATATAGAAACCATATTGATCCCAAACCAGGAAATTCAACCTGGTATTTATGTAGCAAATACAATAACTTCAAAAAATAATACATTTGTCCGATTGCTGAATACAACCAGTACCAACCAATTAGTACATATAAATAACATACAATATGAACCACTTTCGAATTACAAGGTAATTCAAACAACTCAAAAAATCCGAGAAAAAACTGTCATAGCTGAATTAAGCAAACATTTCCCAGTACAATTCAAGAAGCAATTAACTAAACTATGCACCAATATGCAATATGAACCACTTTCGAATTACAAGGTAATTCAAACAACTCAAAAAATCCGAGAAAAA
>NW_020825665.1:0-63407 GCF_003286085.1 Drosophila persimilis
AAGAGCCAGAGCAACCAAATTTGGTATCCACACTCCTGTGATATCGGACCTTGACCGTTTCATGTCCAAATTTCGCCACACCCCCTTCCGCCCCCGCAAAGGACGAAAATCTGAGGCAACCACAAATCTCAGAGACTATTAAGGCTAGTGTAACCAAATTTGGTACACACACTCCTTTAAGATGTCACTATAAAACGTATATCTCAGAATTTCGCCCCCCCCCCCATCCGCCCCCACAAAGGACGAAAATCTGTTGCATCCACAATATTGCAGATTTGAGAAAACTAAAAACGCAGAATCATAGATAATGACCATATCTATTAGATTGCTGAATCTGGATCAGATCAGATCATTTTTATAGCCAAAAGGAACAAATCAATTTGCAGTGGCTACGCAGCGCCCGACGTCACGCTCAGACTGATTTTCTGTCTCTCTCGCACGCACTCTTTGTCGTGTCGTTAAATATTAGCGCCATCTGCCGGAGGAGAGCCATACTGACTTAGTATCGGGTATAACCGTAGAGTTGCGGTGTCCGCAGCAACTCACAACGTTCCCCCTCGTTTTTGATTTCTTTTATAGAGATCCTTTTGAACATTAAATCAAGTGTACCTAAAACATCTTTGCGAATGTGTTCGTATGGCAAATAGGAGAGTAGGAAAGATCCCACGACATTCCGGCGAGCTAGTTAGAGCATAGCTAGAGGTACACGTTCCGAAATCCTGCTATACTATTGGTGTCTGACCGTCAAAAAAATGTAGGTACAACCTCCATCCGTACATACAATCTCACACCTCTAAGAATAAGAATTTCTTGCACATTACAAATTGCAAAATATGAGTTCAAGGATCTCAGAACCTATAAGAGCCAGAGCAACCAAATTTGGTATCCACACTCCTGTGATATCGGACCTTGACCGTTTCATGTCCAAATTTCGCCACACCCCCTTCCGCCCCCGCAAAGGACGAAAATCTGTTGCATCGACAATATTGCAGATTTGAGAAAACTAAAAACGCAGAATCATAGATAATGACCATATCTATCAGATTGCTGAATCTGGATCAGATCAGATCATTTTTATAGCCAAAAGGAACAAATCAATTTGCAGTGGCTACGCAGCGCCCGACGTCACGCTCAGACTGATTTTCTGTCTCTCTCGCACGCACTCTTTGTCGTGTCGTTTAATATTAGCGGCGTCTGCCGGAGGAGAGCCATACTGACTTAGTATCGGGTATAACCGTAGAGTTGCGGTGTCCGCAGCAACTCACAACGTTCCCCCTCGTTTATTATACCCGATACTCAAAATGAGTATTGGGGTATATTAGATTTGTGGTAAAAGTGGATGTGTGTAACGTCCAGAAGGAATCGTTTCCGACCCCATACAGTATATATATTCTTGATCAGCATCAATAGCCGAGTCGATTGAGCCATGTCTGTCTGTCCGTCTGTCCGTCCGTCCGTCTGTCCGTCCCCTTCAGCGCCTAATGCTCAAAGACTATAAGAGCTAGAGCAACGATGTTTTGGATCCAGACTTCTGTGATATGTCACTGCTCCAAAAATATTTCAAAACTTTGCCCCGCCCACTTCCGCCCCCACAAAGGGCGAAAATCTGTGGCATCCACAATTTTAAAGATACGAGAAAACAAAAAACGCAGAATCGTAGAGAATGACCATATCTTTTAGACTGCAGAATCTGAATTGGATCGTCTTACTATTATAGCCAGCATCAAGAAAACAATTTCATTTTTTCTCGCCCTGTCTCTCTCTAACACACAGGTAGCATAGGCGGCTTTGCTTAGAGTAAAACATTAGCGCCTAGATCTCAGAGACTATAAAAGCTAGAGCAACCAAATTTGATATCCACACTCCTAATATATCAGACCGAGACGAGTTTGTTTCAAAATTTCGCCACACCCCCTTCCGCCCCCGCAAAGGATGCAAATCTGGGGATATTCACAAATCTCAAAGACTATTAACGCTAGAGTAACCAAATTTGGAATCCGCACTTCTCTTAGATCTCACTATAAAACGTGTATCTCAAAATTTCGCCCCACCCCCTTCCGCCCACACAAAGGACGAAAATCTGTTGCATCCACAATATTGCAGATTCGAGAAAACTAACGAGGGGGAACGTTGTGAGTTGCTGCGGACACCGCAACTCTACGGTTATACCCGATACTAAGTCAGTATAGCTCTCCTCCGGCAGACGCCGCTAATATTAATCGACACGACAAAGAGTGCGTGCGAGAGAGACAGAAAATCAGTCTGAGCGTGACGTCGGGCGCTGCGTAGCCACTGCAAATTGATTTGTTCCTTTTGGCTATAAAAATGATCTGATCTGATCCAGATTCAGCAACCTTTTAGATATGGTCATTATTTATGATTCTGCGTTTTTAGTTTTCTCGAATGTGCAATATTGTTGATGCAACAGATTTTCGTCCTTTGTGTGGGCGGAAGGGGGTGGGGCGAAATTTTGAGATATACGTTTTATAGTGAGATCTAACAGGAGTGCGGATACTAAATTTGGTTACTCTAGCCATAATAGTCTCTGAGATTTGTGAATATCCCCAGATTTGCATCCTTTGCGGGGGCGGAAGGGGGTGTGGCGAAATTTTGAAACAAACTCGTCTCGGTCTGATATATTAGGAGTGTGGATACCAAATTTGGTTGCTCTAGCTTTTATAGTCTCTGAGATCTAGGCGCTAATGTTTTACTCTAAGCAAAGCCGCCTATGCTACGTGTGTGTTAGAGAGAGACAGGGCGAGAAAAAATGAAATTGTTTTCTTGATGCTGGCTATACTAATAATACGATCCAATTCAGATTCTGCAGTCTAAAAGATATGGTCATTCTCTACGATTCTGCGTTTTTGGTTTTATCGTATCTTTAAAAATGTGGATGCCACAGATTTTCGTCCTTTGTGGGGGCGGAAGTGGGCGGGGCAAAGTTTTGAAATATTTTTGGAGCAGTGACATATCACAGAAGTCTGGATCCAAAACATCGTTGCTCTAGCTCTTATAGTCTTTGAGCATTAGGCGCTGAAGGGGACGGACAGACGGACAGACGGACGGACGGACAGACGGACAGACAGACATGGCTCAATCGACTCGGCTATTGATGCTGATCAAGAATATATATACATTATAGGGTCGGAAACGATTCCTTCTGGACGTTACACACATCCACTTTTACCACAAATCTAATATACCCCAATACTCATTTTGAGTATCGGGTATAAAAACGGAGAATCATAGATAACGACCATATCTATCAGATTGCTGAATCTGGATCAGATCAGATAATTTTTGTAGCCAAAAGGAACAAATCAATTTGCAGTGGCTACGCAGCGCGTGACATCACGCTCAGACTGATTTTCTGTCTCTATCGCACGCACTCTTTGTCGTATCGTTTAATATTAGCGGCGTCTGCCGGAGGAAAGGCATACTGACTTAGTATCGGGTATAACTGTAGAGTTGCGGTGTCCGCAGCAACTCACAACGTTCCCCCTCGTTTTTGTTTATAAAAATTGTTTATATTTATAAAATTATTTTGTTTATAGAAAAAAACTTGGAAATACGGATATTCCAGTCTATAAAACTCGACTTCCAGGATCAACACGTGTGAATTTACAGTAATTTTCTTTGGTTCTTTTTAGCCAAATTTCGTGAGGATCATCGTCTTGGACTTTGACTTGTTGGATTTGCGGGATTTGCGAAACTTGCAGGGTGGCTTTGAGCATCTTTTCTTGGACCTTCTGCTTTTCCGCTTTTTGCAAGCCGACTTCTTGCGTCTGTGCATTCCACAACTCGCCTTCTTGGGCTTACTCTTAGCACAGGTGGGCTCCTGAAACATTCTTTAAATATGCGGTAAGAGAGCTCACCTTAGACATTTTTCATAAAACCTGTACGAGCTAAGTCCCTTCAACAGTTTTCCAGTGGAATCCGTCTACCCAATTAAGACCTTCCTTAATCCTAGTAGTTCCTTGCTCATTCGTTTTATTTTGTATATCTCTTAAATCTAGTGATCATAATCCAGATCGTTTTGGCTCGATACTATCGATTGCGCTACGTTATATGTACGCCAACTTCAAATTAATTCACATTTTTAGCAATATAATGTAGGCCGTCTAACCTGGGAATGGCGAAAGAAGCGAAAATTATTGACATTTTTTGGTTTGAAAATATTTTTAATGAGCTGCATTTGAGAGATACTTTAACCCATGAACTGCAGCTGCCTTAAACCTAAATTTGGAAGTGGATAAATCTATATAATCCGAATGGGGTTGACACCTGGAGAAAAATAAGGAAATATTTACATATATATTCCGTAGATTTATTTACAGTTTTTTTTATGGAATAATAATAGAATTATCTATTTTTATACCCGATACTCAAAATGAGTATTGGGGTATATTAGATTTGTGGTAAAAGTGGATGTGTGTAACGTCCAGAAGGAATCGTTTCCGACCCTATAAAGTATATATATTCTTGATCAGCATCAATAGCCGAGTCGATTGAGCCCTGTCTGTCTGTCCGTCCGTCCGTCTGTCCGTCTGTCCGTCCCCTTCAGCGCCTAATGCTCAAAGACTATAAGAGCTAGAGCAACGATGTTTTGGATCCAGACTTCTGTGATATGTCACTGCTCCAAAAATATTTCAAAACTTTGCCCCGCCCACTTCCGCCCCCACAAAGGGCGAAAATCTGTGGCATCCACAATTTCGACGATACGAGAAAACTAAAAACGCAGAATCGTAGAAGATGACTATATCTTCTAGAGTGCAAAATCTGAACCAGATCGTATAATTATTACAGCCAGAATCACGAAAACAATTTCACTCTTTCTCGCTCTGTCTCACTCTAACACACAGGTTTCATGGTCGGTTTTGCCAATTGCAAAATATGAGTTCAAGGATCTCAGAACCTATAAAAGCCAGAGCAACCAAATTTGGTATCCACACTCCTGTGATATCGGACCTTGACCGTTTCCTGTCCAAATTTCGCCACACCCCCTTCCGCCCCCGCAAAGGACGAAAATCTGAGGCAACCACAAATCTCAGAGACTATTAAGGCTAGAGTAACCAAATTTGGTGCACACACTCCATTAAGATGTCACTATAAAACGTATATCTCAGAATTTCGCCCCACCCCCATCCGCCCCCACAAAGGACGAAAATCTGTTGCATCTGTTGCAGATTTGAGAAAACTAAAAACGCAGAATCATAGATAATGACCATATCTATTAGATTGTTGAATCTGGATCAGATCAGACCATTTTTTTAGCCAAAAGGAACAAATCAATTTGCAGTGGCTACGCAGCGCCCGACGTCACGCTCAGACTGATTTTCTGTCTCTCTCGCACGCACTCTTTGTCGTGTCGTTAAATATTAGCGGCGTCTGCCGGAGGAGAGCCATACTGACTTAGTATCGGGTATAACCTTAGAGTTGCGGTGTCCGCAGCAACTCACAACGTTCCCCCTCGTTATTATTAATTACTCAAATATTTATGAAGTTCAATTTAAATTGTTTTGATCAAAATTATCGTATTATATGTACATATTTTGTAGATTTATTTATAGTACAATGGAATAATAATAAGAATATTATGAATTATAATTATTTGTATTTCTACTTAATTTTTAAATAATTATTTAAAGTTTAATTTATAATGTTTTGATCAAAATAATATTTCACGTTTTATGGCTATCGATAAGTAACGTTATCGCCTGTATGTTAATCGAAATATATCGTAGTCTCCATAAATATTCTCTCAGTGCATTATGCGGCTCTAGGTCTAAGCTTTTATGATGTTTTTGGGGTCTGTGTCCACTTCCACGACTTGGCACATTCAATTTTCAATTGCCACACTTTACTCTCTCTTTCCTGCTCTCTCTCTCTTCCCTGCTCTCGGCTTTGAGGCGGAAATTGAAAACGTTAAGAAAGTTTCAATGTCTGGCATCTCTGGGAAATGTTGCGTTGAAATGTGCCACGATATTGGCCGGTGCACGTTGGGGCTAACCATTTTGTTGTTTGTCCCCATTTAGTTGTTTGTTTGTTGATTTCCCGCCCGTTATGCTGCCGTCCGCTCCTGTTCGCTGCTGCTTCTGCTGCCATTATTATTAGGCTCAAATTGCTGCACTTTGCTTTGCATTTTAATTACTCGGCAGGCGGCATCATTGCATCTCGGAAATGTTGCACAATTTAAACGAAAAGCGAAATACTGTCCCTGCCCCTGCCCCTATGGCTCCTTCTCTTCTGCGGGGTATGTGGCATTTCTCAAGGGATTTTCAGTCTGGAAAAGTTGGCTTTTCTTTGCATCTAAAGTCATATAAATTATTGTCAAAATATAAATTATTTTTATTATAAATTACTGTCCAAATCATAGTCTATCATTCGGGGGCGCATAGCTGATGGAAATGGGGTCTTCGGTGAGGACACAGGCTACTGAAACGCGTCATGGCTTGATCCTTGATGATGGCCATCGCGCATCCCTACGACTTCACGGATCACAAGTTTTGTGGAGCTGCACAATGGCTTACAAGTGGCCCATGGGCCAAACCATCTTCAAGATATTCCAGAAAATTGTAACGGTAAATATTAGCTTTCCTTCCAGTCACTCCAACACACAGCCATTAACCATTTTCCAGCCTCAGCCGCGAATCAGACTGGGGAGCGAGGCCTATTGGGGCGCCTCCGAATGTGGCACACGGAGATGCTTCGTTTACAATTTTGAATAAAGATCGGAATTGTTTTTATACCCGATACTCAAATTGAGTATTGGGGTATATTAGATTTGTGGTAAAAGTGGATGTGTGTAACGTCCAGAAGGAATCGTTTCCGAACCCATAAAGTATATATATTCTTGATTGAGCCATGTCTGTCCTTCCGTCCGTCCGTCTGTCCGTCCCCTTCAGCGCCTAGTGCTCAAAGACTATAAGAGCTAGAGCAACGATGTTCTGGATCCAGACTTCTGTGATATGTCCCTGCTACAAAAATATTTCAAAACTTCGCCACGCCCACTTCCGCCCAACACTTCGTGTCCAAATTTCACCACACCCCCTTCCGCCCGCGCAAAGGTTGAAAATCTGGGGCATCCACAAATCTCAGAATATTAAGGCTAGAGTAACCAAATTTGGTATCTGCCCTTCTGTTAGGTCTCAATATAAAACGTATATCTCAGAATTTCGCCCCACCCCCTTCCGCCCCCACAAAAGAATATTGCACATTCGAGAAAACTAAAAACGCAGAATCATAGATAATGACCATATCTATCAGATTGCTGAATCTGGATCAGATCGGATCATTTTTGTAGCCAAAAGCAACAAATTAATTTGCAGTGGCTACGCAGCGCCCGACGTCACGCTTAGACTGATTTTCTGTCTCTCTCGCACGCACTCTTTGTCGTGTCGCTTAATATTAGCGGCGGCTGCCGGATGAGAGCCATACTGACTAAGTATCGGGTATAAATGTAGGTCTCCGCAGCAACTCACAACGGGGAACGTTGAAATATGTTTATCTAGTTTTTGGGACTTATTTCTATTCGTTGACTGAGTGACTAAAAATAATGAAAGCCTATAATAAGTGCTAAGCCACACTGTGAGAGGGAGCTGGTTTTCTTCTTTCGTTTCAAAGGGTATCCATACTTTTCCCTTACTTTTTCTCACTCCCACATTCTCTTCGCCGCCTGCAATTATTCCCTGATTTTCCCCATCGTTTTCCACTTAGTTTTCTTCGACTGCCCTTTCTTCTTTCCCCCGGACTCCTTTTTCTTGTAAGCACGGAAACGATCGTAAAGTAGGCGCTGGAGACGGCAAGCAAAACTCCATGGAGCAAATCAAGCAGCCAATTAAGAAGCCAATATAAAGACAGCCATGGTCAAGGCCCGCCACAAGCAACGTCGTGCTCGTAACGATGGAGGTGGTGATGGACAATTCAACTCCGTGGAGCAATTAGAGCAGCACATTGGAGGAGATCGGGGGTCGCGTCGCGGGGCCTAGAGTAGTCGTCGAATGGGAACTGCGGCACTAATTAGTGGATTCAAATGCGCAAAGAACTCGGTACCGAGCTCTGTGGCCTGGGGAGATCGCAAGCCAACGCTGCGCTGCGACGTGTACCGCCCTCTGCCCGTGGTATATGGATCCATACGGCTTTGCGGCGTTTGCTGTCCCGCAGGTAATTAAAATATGCGGTAACAGAGCTCATCTTAGAAATTTTCATAAAACCAAAGACTAAAGAACAAAAATTCGGAAAAATTACAATAAAACGAGGGGGAACGTTGTGAGTTGCTGCGGACACCGCAACTCTAAGGTTATACCCGATACTAAGTCAGTATGGCTCTCCTCCGGCAGACGCCGCTAATATTTAACGACACGACAAAGAGTGCGTGCGAGAGAGACAGAAAATCAGTCTGAGCGTGACGTCGGGCGCTGCGTAGCCACTGCAAATTGATTTGTTCCTTTTGGCTAAAAAAATGGTCTGATCTGATCCAGATTCAACAATCTAATAGATATGGTCATTATCTATGATTCTGCGTTTTTAGTTTTCTCAAATCTGCAATATTGTGGATGCAACAGATTTTCGTCCTTTGTGGGGGCGGATGGGGGTGGGGCGAAATTCTGAGATATACGTTTTATAGTGACATCTTAAAGGAGTGTGTGCACCAAATTTGGTTACTCTAGCCTTAATAGTCTCTGAGATTTGTGGTTGCCTCAGATTTTCGTCCTTTGCGGGGGCGGAAGGGGGTGTGGCGAAATTTGGACAGGAAACGGTCAAGGTCCGATATCACAGGAGTGTGGATACCAAATTTGGTTGCTCTGGCTTTTATAGGTTCTGAGATCCTTGAACTCATATTTTGCAATTGGCAAAACCGACCATGAAACCTGTGTGTTAGAGTGAGACAGAGCGAGAAAGAGTGAAATTGTTTTCGTGATTCTGGCTGTAATAATTATACGATCTGGTTCAGATTTTGCACTCTAGAAGATATAGTCATCTTCTACGATTAGTTTTCTCGTATCGTCGAAATTGTGGATGCCACAGATTTTCGCCCTTTGTGGGGGCGGAAGTGGGCGGGGCAAAGTTTTGAAATATTTTTGGAGCAGTGACATATCACAGAAGTCTGGATCCAAAACATCGTTGCTCTAGCTCTTATAGTCTTTGAGCATTAGGCGCTGAAGGGGACGGACAGACGGACAGACGGACAGACGGACGGACGGACAGACAGACAGGGCTCAATCGACTCGGCTATTGATGCTGATCAAGAATATATATACTTTATAGGGTCGGAAACGATTCCTTCTGGACGTTACACACATCCACTTTTACCACAAATCTAATATAACCCAATACTCATTTTGAGTATCGGGTATAAAAAAATACTAGTACTAATTATTTGAAATTAAAAAAAGGAAATTTGTAGCTACAGATGTTGCTCGTACGGAGAACAACCTTCAACTAAGCTGAGTCCTGGTCGTGGCTTTGCTTTCAATCCGACATATTTCATTCAACTTAAACCTGAGAGACTCCTTCGATTGAGTTTCTTGTGTGTTTGTAATTCAATTTTTTGTATGAAAATTTACATTGGGGCCACGTGCGCCATGTCGCGCTTCCATTAGTTCCGAAGTCTTTCGCGTTGTTGTGCCAATGACGACGCCATCGGATGCGAGGATGCCCAGAGATGTGTGGCCGTTGGATACCGCTTTCAACGCATACGACGATGGTCGTATAACCATAAACGATTGGGGAAACTTAAGCTGTTCAACCATTTCTGAAAAAAAATAGACATAAAAGTTAAAGTGAAACGAAAGTCGGCATCCAGGTCGTGGAAGTTGGGATCAAAGTGACGCATCGGTACGCCATACAAATTTGACTTATTTTACTTATTTTTCAGTTGAAACTTTTACAGCAAAAATTCTTGTGCAGATTCTTTGACGGAAAAGGAACGCCAAAACAAAGATGTCCAATGAAGCTATGATTTTGCTAATCTTATCGATGTTCGATGGGTCGTTTCCACATCGTATCGTGTCGATGTTTTTGCCACTAATTTTAATATTAAGTATACATACATTCTCCTGCTTTCGCGTATTGTTGTACTACGACTTCGAAATAATCCGACCGAGTTTAAATTTTTGTGTCGACAGTGTTTCATACCGTATCGATACCTATCATCCATTGCTGTGCTATATCCAGAACAACATTGAAATCCTGTCGCAGCCACACACTAAAATCTTCTATGGCTATTGGACACGCTGCATTGGAAACGGTTGCGTCTGCGCAATCCTTTTGATAATCTCATCGCTCACTCGTTATATAAGCAGGCCACTCAGCTGTTTATGTGTATATCGAAGTCGATTGCAACTGTGGAAACTATTGAAACCCTGTTTCCTCTTTTCTAGAACGACTCGTGTGCTGGTTGGACGGACAACTGACGTATACAGTTGTCACGTTATATTGAAATCGCCCTATAAATTCCTATATCAGAATTAGTAATCGTCACAATATGAAGAAATCAAAAAAAAAAAAAAAATGCAAGGAACCCTGGCAGAAGACCGATGGGGACATGCAATAAATGTCTCGCTGCTTATAAATTACCACGCAGAAGCTGACACAGTTTTAGACTCTGGGATATCGGAGGTGCAGAAAGATGACGGCGTGGGTAAGAGTAAATTCGACGAAGATTTCGTCGATTTTCATGAGTGCGCTGGACTCGGACCGATCCTGGAAAGGTTCTGTAGTACCGTACCAGATAAGGTGCCCGAGGACTATGAGCAGATGTTCGAGACGATCGGGAAGGTCACTAAGGAAATGATTGACTTTCGTAAGTATGAACTATACGTGATGCTGTATCCCACTCTGGCCATTGCTTACCTGCAAATGGTGTGGAGCGGAAAGTTGCAGAGGCATATATACTTCGTAGGTAGGAACAAACACGAGCTGTACGACTCGTACAAGAGGCGCATCGAAAAGCTCATGCTGATCCGCAAACCACAAAGGGCCCTGGAACTGCTATCTGGTGCGGATAAAAAAAGTTCTGCATGAGCACTTTCAAGAACGCACAACCTACTCCAATCCCAGCTTTGGCCGAATGGGTACCTAAAGCGGCTCTTGGGCCACTTCGAAATGCCCCAAGAGCGGATTCTCTACTGCCTAAAAACAAAATTATTTTGTTTATAGAAAAAAACTTGGAAATACGGATATTCCAGTCTATAAAACTCGACTTTTAGGATCAACACGTGTGAATTTACAGTAATTTTCTTTGGTTCTTTTTAGCCAAATTTCGTGAGGATCATCGTCTTGGACTTTGACTTGTTGGATTTGCGGGATTTGCGAAACTTGCAGGGTGGCTTTGAGCATCTTTTCTTGGACCTTCTGCTTTTCCGCTTTTTGCAAGCCGACTTCTTGCGTCTGCGCATTCCACAACTCGCCTTCTTGGGCTTACTCTTAGCACAGGTGGGCTCCTGAAACATTCTTTAAATATGCGGTAAGAGAGCTCATCTTAGACATTTTTCATAAAACCTGTACGAACTAAGTCCCTTCAACAGTTTTCCAGTGGAATCCGTCTACCCAATTAAGTCCTTCCTTAATCCGCTCGATGTAGTTCCTTGCTCATTCGTTTTATTTTGTATATCTCTTAAATCTAGTGATCATAATTCAGATCGTTTTGGCTCGATACTATCGATTGCTCTACGTTATATGTACGCCAACTTCAAATTAATTCACATTTTTAGCAATATAATGTAGGCCGTCTAACCTGGGAATGGCGAAAGAAGCGAAAATTATTGACATTTTTGAGTTTGAAAATATTTTTAATGAGCTGCATTTGAGAGATACTTTAACCCATGAACTGCTGCTGCCTTAAACTTAAATTTGGAAGTGGATAAATCTATATAATCCGAATGGGGTTGACACCTGGAGAAAACTAAGGAAATATTTACATATATATTCCGTAGATTTATTTACAGTTTTTTTATGGAATAATAATAGAATTATCTATTTTTATTATTAATTACTCAAATATTTATGAAGTTCAATTTAAATTGTTTTGATCAAAATTATCGTATTATATGTACATATTTTGTAGATTTATTTATAGTTCGATGGAATAATAATAAGAATATTATGAATTATAATTATTTGTATTTCTACTTAATTTTTAAATAATTATTTAAAGTTTAATTTATAATGTTTTGATCAAAATAATATTTCACGTTTTATGGCTATCGATATGTAACGTTATCGCCTGTATGTTAATCGAAATATATCGTAGTCTCCATAAATATTCTCTCAGTGCATTATGCGGTTCTAGGTCTAAGCTTTTATGATGTTTTTGGGGTCTGTGTCCACTTCGACGACGGGGCACATTCAATTTTCAATTGCCACACTTTACTCTCTCAACCTATCTCTTTCCTGCTCTCTCTCTCTCTTCCCTGCTCTCGGCTTTGAGACGGAAATTGAAAACGTTAAGACAGTTTCAATGTCTGGCATCTCTGGGAAATGATGCGTTGAAATGTGCCAAAATGGGGCTAACCATTTTGTTGTTTGTCCCCATTTAGTTGTTTGTTTGTTGATTTCCCGCCCGTTATGCTGCCGTCCGCTCCTGTTCGCTGCTGCTTCTGCTGCTGCTTCTGCTGCCATTATTATTAGGCTCAAATTGCTAAACTTTGCTTTGCATTTTAATTACTCGGCGAAGAGGCAAAGGCAAAGGTAAAGGCAGGCGGCATCTTTGCATCTCGGAAATGTTGCACAGTGACTAAAAATAATGAAAACCTATAATAAGTGCGGCTTCTGTGAGAAGGAGCTGGTTTTCTTCTTTCAAAGGGTATTCATAGTTTTCCCTTACTTTTTCTCACTCCCACATTCTCTTCCCCGCCTGCAATTATTCCCTGATTTTCCCCATCGTTTTTTCCTTTGTTTTCTTCGACTGCCCTTTCTTCTTTCCCCCGGATTCCTTTTTCTTGTATTTCAACCATTTTATTGGTTTAATTTTGGTTTAATTTTTATAGGAACTTAATTTTAAAACCGGAAGTCTGATCACGAGTTCGCCAACGAGCTCCACTTCAAGCTAAAGTCGATGTTGCACTTCGAGCGGGATATTGGCGACAGTGCCAACGTGTCCGCAAAACAACAAAAGCGTGATCGTTACGAAGAAGCTGGAGACGAGCAGCACATTTGGACAACTGTCATGGTCAAGGGCGTGGTCGCAACGATGGTGGTGGAGACGGAAAGTGCAACTCGGTGGGACAATTCGAGCTTCCATGATTAAGGACGGCAAAAAGCACGGAAACGATCGTAAAGTAGGCGCTGGAGACGGCAAGCAAAACTCCATGGAGCAAATCAAGCAGCCAATTAAGAAGACAGCCATGGTCAAGGCCCGCCACAAGCAATGTCGTGCTCGTAACGATGGAGGTAGTGATGGACAATTCAACTCCGTGGAGCAATTAGAGCAGCACATTGGAGGAGATCGGGGGTCGCGTCGCGGGGCCTAGAGTAGTCGTCGAATGGGAACTGCGGCACTAATTAGTGGATTCAAATGCGCAAAGAACTCGGTACCGAGCTCTGTGGCCTGGGGAGATCGCAAGCCAACGCTGCGCTGCGACGTGTACCGCCCTCTGCCCGTGGTATATGGATCCATACGGCTTTGCGGCGTTTGCTGTCCCGCAGGTAATTTAAAATGCGGTAACAGAGCTCATCTTAGAAATTTTCATAAAACCAAAGAATAAAGAACAAAAATTCGGAAAAATTACAATAAAAATACTAGTACTAATTATTTGAAATTAAAAAAAGGAAATTTTGTAGCTACAGATGTTGCTCGTACGGAGAACAACCTTCAACTAAACTGAGTCCTGGTCGTGGCTTTGCTTTCAATCCGACATATTTCATTCAACTTAAACCTGAGAGACTCCTTCGATTGAGTTTCTTGTGTGTTTGTAATTCAATTTTTTGTATGAAAATTTACATTGGGGCCACGTGCGCCATGTCGCGCTTCCATTAGTTCCGAAGTCTTTCGCGTTGTTGTGCCAATGACGACGCCATCGGATGCGACGATGCCCAGAGATTTGTGGCCGTTGGATACCGCTTTCAACGAATACGACGATTGTCGTATAACCATAAACGATTGGGGAAACTTAAGCTGTTCAACCATTTCTGAAAAAAAATAGACATAAAAGTTAAAGTGAAACGAAAGTCGGCATCCAGGTCGTGGAAGTTGGGATCAAAGGGACGCATCGGTACGCCATACAAATTTGACTTATTTTACTTATTTTTCAGTTGAAACTTTTACAGCAAAAATTCTTGTGCAGATTCTTTGACGGAAAAGGAAACGACAAAACAAAGATGTCCAATGAAGCTATGAATCGTTTCCACATCGTATCGTTTCGATGTTTTTGTCACTAATTTTAATATTAAGTATACATACATTCTCCGGCTTTCGCGTATTGTTGTACTACGACTTCGAAATAATTCGACCGAGTTTAAATTTTTGTGTCGACAGTGTTTCATACCGTATCGATAGCTATCATCAATTGCTGTGCTATATCCAGAACAACATTGAAATCCTGTCGCAGCCACACACTAAAATCTTCTATGGCTATTGGACACGCTGCATTGGACACGGTTGCGTCTGCGTAATCCTTTTGATAATCTCATCGCTCACTCGTTATGTAAGAAAGCCACTCAGCTGTTTATGTGTATATCGAAGTCGATTGCAACTGTGGAAACTATTGAAACCCTGTTTCCTCTTTTCTAGAACGACTCGTGTGCTGGTTGGACGGACAACTGACGTATACAGCTGTCACGTTATATTGAAATCGCCCTATAAATTCCTATATCAGAATTAGTAATCGCCACAAAATGAAGAAATCGAAAAAAAAAAAAAAAAATGCAAGGAACCCTGGCAAAAGACCGATGGGACATGCAATAAATGTCTCGCTGCTTATAAATAACCACGCAGAAGCTGACACAGTTTTAGACTCTGGGATATCGGAGGTGCAGAAAGATGACGGCGTGGGTAAGAGTAAATTCGACGAAGATTTCGTCGATTTTCATGAGTGCGCTGGACTCGGACCGATCCTGGAAAGGTTCTGTAGTACCGTACCAGATAAGGTGCCCGAGGACTATGAGCAGATGTTCGAGACGATCGGGAAGGTCACTAAGGAAATGGTTGACTTTCGTAAGTATGAACTATACGTGATGCTGTATCCCACTCTGGCCATTGCTTACCTGCAAATGGTGTGGAGCGGAAAGTTGCAGAGGCATATATACTTCGTAGGTAGGAACAAACACGAGCTGTACGACTCGTACAAGAGGCGCATCGAAAAGCTCATGCTGATCCGCAAACCACAAAGGGCCCTGGAACTGCTATCTGGTGCGGATAAAAAAAGTTATGCATGAGCACTTTCAAGAACGCACAACCTACTCCAATCCCAGCTTTGGCCGAATGGGTACCTAAAGCGGCTCTTGGGCCACTTCGAAATGCCCCAAGAGCGGATTCTCTACTGCCTAAAAATAAAATTATTTTGTTTATAGAAAAAAACTTGGAAATACGGATATTCCAGTCTATAAAACTCGACTTTTAGGATCAACACGTGTGAATTTACAGTAATTTTCTTTGGTTCTTTTTAGCCAAATTTCGTGAGGATCATCGTCTTGGACTTTGACTTGTTGGATTTGCGGGATTTGCGAAACTTGCAGGGTGGCTTTGAGCATCTTTTCTTGGACCTTCTGCTTTTTCGCTTTTTGCAAGCCGACTTCTTGCGTCTGCGCATTCCACAACTCGCCTTCTTGGGCTTACTCTTAGCACAGGTGGGCTCCTAGTGATCATAATTCAGATCGTTTTGGCTCGATACTATCGATTGCTCTACGTTATATGTACGCCAACTTCAAATTAATTCACATTTTTAGCAATATAATGTAGGCCGTCTAACCTGGGAATGGCGAAAGAAGCGAAAATTATAGACATTTTTGAGTTTGAAAATATTTTTAATGAGCTGCATTTGAGAGATACTTTAACCCATGAACTGCTGCTGCCTTAAATTTAAATTTGGAAGTGGATAAATCTATATAATCCGAATGGGGTTGACACCTGGAGAAAACTAAGGAAATATTTACATATATATTCCGTAGATTTATTTACAGTTTTTTTATGGAATAATAATAGAATTATCTATTTTTATTATTAATTACTCAAATATTTATGAAGTTCAATTTAAATTGTTTTGATCAAAATTATCGTATTATATGTACATATTTTGTAGATTTATTTATAGTTCGATGGAATAATAATAAGAATATTATGAATTATATCTATTTGTATTTCTACTTAATTTTTAAATAATTATTTAAAGTTTAATTTATAATGTTTTGATCAAAATAATATTTCACGTTTTATGGCTATCGATATGTAACGTTATCGCCTGTATGTTAATCGAAATATATCGTAGTCTCCATAAATATTCTCTCAGTGCATTATGCGGTTCTAGGTCTAAGCTTTTATGATGTTTTTGGGGTCTGTGTCCACTTCGACGACGGGGCACATTCAATTTTCAATTGCCACAATTTACTCTCTCAACCTATCTCTTTCCTGCTCTCTCTCTCTCTTCCCTGCTCTCGGCTTTGAGACGGAAATTGAAAACGTTAAGACAGTTTCAATGTCTGGCATCTCTGGGAAATGATGCGTTGAAATGTGCCAAAATGGGGCTAACCATTTTGTTGTTTGTCCCCATTTAGTTGTTTGTTTGTTGATTTCCCGCCCGTTATGCTGCCGTCCGCTCCTGTTCGCTGCTGCTTCTGCTGCTGCTTCTGCTGCTGCTTCTGCTGCCATTATTATTAGGCTCAAATTGCTAAACTTTGCTTTGCATTTTAATTACTCGGCGAAGAGGCAAAGGCAAAGGTAAAGGCAGGCGGCATCTTTGCATCTCGGAAATGTTGCACAGTGACTAAAAATAATGAAAACCTATAATAAGTGCGGCTTCTGTGAGAAGGAGCTGGTTTTCTTCTTTCAAAGGGTATTCATAGTTTTCCCTTACTTTTTCTCACTCCCACATTCTCTTCCCCGCCTGCAATTATTCCCTGATTTTCCCCATCGTTTTTTCCTTTGTTTTCTTCGACTGCCCTTTCTTCCTTCCCCCGGATTCCTTTTTCTTGTATTTCAACCATTTTATTGGTTTAATTTTGGTTTAATTTTTATAGGAACTTAATTTTAAAACCGGAAGTCTGATCACGAGTTCGCCAACGAGCTCCACTTCAAGCTAAAGTCGATGTTGCACTTCGAGCGGGATATTGGCGACAGTGCCAACGTGTCCGCAAAACAACAAAAGCGTGATCGTTACGAAGAAGCTGGAGACGAGCAGCACATTTGGACAACTGTCATGGTCAAGGGCGTGGTCGCAACGATGGTGGTGGAGACGGAAAGTGCAACTCGGTGGGACAATTCGAGCTTCCATGATTAAGGACGGCAAAAAGCACGGAAACGATCGTAAAGTAGGCGCTGGAGACGGCAAGCAAAACTCCATGGAGCAAATCAAGCAGCCAATTAAGAAGACAGCCATGGTCAAGGCCCGCCACAAGCAACGTCGTGCTCGTAACGATGGAGGTAGTGATGGACAATTCAACTCCGTGGAGCAATTAGAGCAGCACATTGGAGGAGATCGGGGGTCGCGTCGCGGGGCCTAGAGTAGTCGTCGAATGGGAACTGCGGCACTAATTAGTGGATTCAAATGCGCAAAGAACTCGGTACCGAGCTCTGTGGCCTGGGGAGATCGCAAG
This sequence comes from Drosophila persimilis, assembly GCF_003286085.1. Classification (NCBI taxonomy): domain Eukaryota; kingdom Metazoa; phylum Arthropoda; class Insecta; order Diptera; family Drosophilidae; genus Drosophila; species Drosophila persimilis. The sequence continues at coordinate 17,749 of NW_020825665.1, forward strand.
CCAACGCTGCGCTGCGACGTGTACCGCCCTCTGCCCGTGGTATATGGATCCATACGGCTTTGCGGCGTTTGCTGTCCCGCAGGTAATTTAAAATGCGGTAACAGAGCTCATCTTAGAAATTTTCATAAAACCAAAGAATAAAGAACAAAAATTCGGAAAAATTACAATAAAAATACTAGTACTAATTATTTGAAATTAAAACGAGGGGGAACGTTGTGAGTTGCTGCGGACACCGCAACTCTACGGTTATACCCGATACTAAGTCAGTATGGCTCTCCTCCGGCAGACGCCGCTAATATTTAACGACACGACAAAGAGTGCGTGCGAGAGAGACAGAAAATCAGTCTGAGCGTGACGTCGGGCGCTGCGTAGCCACTGCAAATTTATTTGTTCCTTTTGGCTATAAAAATTATCTGATCTGATCCAGATTCAGCAATCTAATAGATATGGTCATTATCTATGATTCTGCGTTTTTAGTTTTCTCAAATCTGCAATATTGTGGATGCAACAGATTTTCGTCCTTTGTGGGGGCGGATGGGGGTGGGGCGAAATTCTAAGATATACGTTTTATAGTGACATCTTAAAGGAGTGTGTGTACCAAATTTGGTTACTCTAGCCTTAATAGTCTCTGAGATTTGTGGTTGCCTCAGATTTTCGTCCTTTGCGGGGGCGGAAGGGGGTGTGGCGAAATTTGGACATGAAACGGTCAAGGTCCGATATCACAGGAGTGTGGATACCAAATTTGGTTGCGCTGGCTTTTATAGGTTCTGAGATCCTTGAACTCATATTTTGCAATTGGCAAAACCGACCATGAAACCTGTGTGTTAGAGTGAGACAGAGCGAGAAAGAGTGAAATTGTTTTCGTGATTCTGGCTGTAATAATTATACAATCTGGTTCAGATTTTGCACTCTAGAAGATATAGTCATCTTCTACGATTAGTTTTCTCGTATCGTCGAAATTGTGGATGCCACAGATTTTCGCCCTTTGTGGGGGCGGAAGTGGGCGGGGCAAAGTTTTGAAATATTTTTGGAGCAGTGACATATCACAGAAGTCTGGATCCAAAACATCGTTGCTCTAGCTCTTATAGTCTTTGAGCATTAGGCGCTGAAGGGGACGGACAGACGGACAGACGGACAGACGGACGGACGGACAGACAGACATGGCTCAATCGACTCGGCTATTGATGCTGATCAAGAATATATATACTTTATGGGGTCGGAAACGATTCCTTCTGGACGTTACACACATCCACTTTCACCACAAATCTAATATACCCCAATACTCATTTTGAGTATCGGGTATAAAAAGGAAATTTTGTAGCTACAGATGTTGCTCGTACGGAGAACAACCTTCAACTAAACTGAGTCCTGGTCGTGGCTTTGCTTTCAATCCGACATATTTCATTCAACTTAAACCTCAGAGACTCCTTCGATTGAGTTTCTTGTGTGTTTGTAATTCAATTTTTTGTATGAAAATTTACATTGGGGCCACGTGCGCCATGTCGCGCTTCCATTAGTTCCGAAGTCTTTCGCGTTGTTGTGCCAATGACGACGCCATCGGATGCGACGATGCCCAGAGATGTGTGGCCGTTGGATACCGCTTTCAACGAATACGACGATTGTCGTATAACCATAAACGATTGGGGAAACTTAAGCTGTTCAACCATTTCTGAAAAAAAATAGACATAAAAGTTAAAGTGAAACGAAAGTCGGCATCCAGGTCGTGGAAGTTGGGATCAAAGGGACGCATCGGTACGCCATACAAATTTGACTTATTTTACTTATTTTTCAGTTGAAACTTTTACAGCAAAAATTCTTGTGCAGATTCTTTGACGGAAAAGGAAACGCCAAAACAAAGATGTCCAATGAAGCTATGAATCGTTTCCACATCGTATCGTTTCGATGTTTTTGTCACTAATTTTAATATTAAGTATACATACATTCTCCGGCTTTCGCGTATTGTTGTACTACGACTTCGAAATAATTCGACCCGAGTTTAAATTTTTGTGTCGACAGTGTTTCATACCGTATCGATAGCTATCATCAATTGCTGTGCTATATCCAGAACAACATTGAAATCCTGTCGCAGCCACACACTAAAATCTTCTATGGCTATTGGACACGCTGCATTGGACACGGTTGCGTCTGCGTAATCCTTTTGATAATCTCATCGCTCACTCGTTATGTAAGAAAGCCACTCAGCTGTTTATGTGTATATCGAAGTCGATTGCAACTGTGGGAACTATTGAAACCCTGTTTCCTCTTTTCTAGAACGACTCGTGTGCTGGTTGGACGGACAACTGACGTATACAGTTGTCACGTTATATTGAAATCGCCCTATAAATTCCTATATCAGAATTAGTAATCGCCACAAAATGAAGAAATCGAACAAAAAAAAAAAAATGCAAGGAACCCTGGCAAAAGACCGATGGGACATGCAATAAATGTCTCGCTGCTTATAAATAACCACGCAGAAGCTGACACAGTTTTAGACTCTGGGATATCGGAGGTGCAGAAAGATGACGGCGTGGGTAAGAGTAAATTCGACGAAGATTTCGTCGATTTTCATGAGTGCGCTGGACTCGGACCGATCCTGGAAAGGTTCTGTAGTACCGTACCAGATAAGGTGCCCGAGGACTATGAGCAGATGTTCGAGACGATCGGGAAGGTCACTAAGGAAATGGTTGACTTTCGTAAGTATGAACTATACGTGATGCTGTATCCCACTCTGGCCATTGCTTACCTGCAAATGGTGTGGAGCGGAAAGTTGCAGAGGCATATATACTTCGTAGGTAGGAACAAACACGAGCTGTACGACTCGTACAAGAGGCGCATCGAAAAGCTCATGCTGATCCGCAAACCACAAAGGGCCCTGGAACTGCTATCTGGTGCGGATAAAAAAAGTTCTGCATGAGCACTTTCAAGAACGCACAACCTACTCCAATCCCAGCTTTGGCCGAATGGGTACCTAAAGCGGCTCTTGGGCCACTTCGAAATGCCCCAAGAGCGGATTCTCTACTGCCTAAAAATAAAATTATTTTGTTTATAGAAAAAAACTTGGAAATACGGATATTCCAGTCTATAAAACTCGACTTTTAGGATCAACACGTGTGAATTTACAGTAATTTTCTTTGGTTCTTTTTAGCCAAATTTCGTGAGGATCATCGTCTTGGACTTTGACTTGTTGGATTTGCGGGATTTGCGAGACTTGCAGGGTGGCTTTGAGCATATTTTCTTGGACTTCTTCTGCTTTTCCTCTTTTTGCAAGCCGACTTCTTGCGTCTGCGCATTCCACAACTCCCCTTCTTGGGCTTACTCTTAGCACAGGTGGGCTCCTGAAACATTCCTCCTCGTCCAGGGAGGGATCAGTCGACACTATTGCAGGAGCTGTTGGCTGGCTATGGCATCCCGTTCAGTGCAGAGCAAGCTGCTGCTGTTGCCTTGCTTAATGGGTCCTATGGAGATTGCAGGTCGATAGTCAGGATGTAGAGAGCAAAAGGGAACTGCTGCACTCATTAGTGGATTTAAATGCGCAAAGAACTCAACCCACGCTACCGAGCTCTGTGGCCTGGGGAGATCGCAAGCCAACGATGCGCTGCGACATGTACCGCCCTCTGTCCGTGGGACATGGATGGAAACCTGCGTTTGCAGTCCCTCAGGTAATTTAAATATGCGGTAAGAGAGCTCACCTTAGACATTTTTCCAAAAACCTGTACGAGCTAAGTCCCTTCAACAGTTTTCCAGTGGAATCCGTCTACCCAATTAAGACCTTCCTTAATCCGCTCGATGTAGATCCTTGCTCATTCGTTTTATTTCGTATATCTCTTAAATCTAGTGATCATAATTCAGATCGTTTTGTCTCGATACTATCGATTGCGCTACGTTATATGTACGCCAACTTCAAATTAATTCACATTTTTAGCAATATAATGTAGGCCGTCTAACCTGGGAATGGCGAAAGAAGCGAAAATTATTGACATTTTTGAGTTTGAAAATATTTTTAATGAGCTGCATTTAAGAGATACTTTAACCCATGAACTGCAGCTGCCTTAAACCTAAATTTGGAAGTGGATAAATCTATATAATCCGAATGAGGTGGACACCTGGAGAAAACTAAGGAAATATTTATATATTCCGTAGATTAATTTACAGTTTGTTTTATGGAATAATAATAGAATTATCTATTTTTATTATTAATTACTCAAATATTTATGAAGTTCAATTTAAATTGTTTTGATCAACATTATCGTATTATATGTACATATTTTGTAGATTTATTTATAGTTCGATGGAATAATAATAAGAATATTATGAATTATAATTATTTATATTTCTACTTAATTTTTAAATAATTATTTAAAGTTTAATTTATAATGTTTTGATCAAAATAATATTTCACGTTTTATGGCTATCGATATGTAACGTTATCGCCTGTATGTTAATCGAAATATATCGTCCCATAAATATTCTCTTAGTGCATTATGCGGCTCTAGGTCTAAGCTTTTATGATGTTTTTGGGGTCTGTGTCCACTTCGACGACGGGGCACATTCAATTTTCAATTGCCACACTTTACTCTCTCAACCTCTCTCTTTCCTGCTCTCTCTCTCTCTTCCCTGCTCTCGGCTTTGAGGCGGAAATTGAAAACGTTAAGAAAGTTTCAATGTCTGGCATCTCTGGGAAATGCTGCGTTGAAATGTGCCACGATATTGGCCGGTGCACGTTGGGGCTAACCATTTTGTTGTTTGTTTGTTGATTTCCCGCCCGTTATGCTGCCGTCCGCTCCTGTTCACTGCTGCTTCTGCTGCCATTATTATTAGGCTCAAATTGCTGCACTTTGCTTTGTATTTTAATTACTCGGCGAAGAGGCAAACGCAAAGGCAGGCGGCATCTTTGCATCTCGGAAATGTTGCACAATTTAAACGAAAAGCGAAATGCGAAAAGGTAAAGCGAAAACGAGGCAACAACAGCCAAAGGGCGTGGATGGGGAAGGGGGTTGCGGGGGGAGCATCGCTAACAAGTTGCTGCCTCGATGCCTGTCAGGGCCCGTCTTCTGTCTGTCAGTCGCACAGCCCCACCTACCCCTCAGCACCTGCTACTGTCCCTACCCCTGCCCCTATGGCTCCTTCTCTTCTGCGGGGTATGTGGCATTTCTCAAGGGATTTGCAGTCTGGAAAAGTTAGCTTTTCTTTGCATCTAAAGTCATACAAATTATTGTCAAAATATATATTATTTTTATTATAAATTACTGTCTGTTTAAACATAAATAGATTATTGTACACATTCACTCATGTAACAACACCGATCTCTAAAGAAATCACATAAAGTAGACAAGTTATGACTGCACTGGTGTAAACAGAGATCTGTAACCCATTAATACAACAACAAAACACAAGTGGAGAAAACACTTAACAAATGCGGTCCTAAAATAAAACTAATGTAAGCATGTACTCAAATAGACAACCTCAGTAAAGTGTATCCTCTGCGTAGGTCTAACGATAATTATAGACTACCAAATTGTACCTCCTACCTCATTGTTAAATCACATATAATGCTCTGATTTTAAGAATAAAATTTAGTTTGAATTTACAACTCAACTCGCAAATGTCTAGACTTTTCTTTTAAGGTCTTAACATTTTGGTCCATCGAGACTCTCCGTTGTTTCCGCCCTGTGGTAAGAGCACGGAGTTAGACCAGCTTCCTGGAGACTGAACAAGTGTCTAGTTCACTGACAGCTAAAGGTAGCAAAATAAAAAACTTTGACTTCCCTCCTATAGGAAGGAACAGAGTATAAAATAAATTAATGAAACGAAAGTTTCAATTAATAATTTGGAAAAATACGAGCTAAACAGGCTGTATTTTTAATAGATAACTGGGTATATCTATTGTGATCGGAGAATATAAAAAAAAATAAAATAAATAAAAATTAATGAAACGGAAGTTTCAATTAATAATTTTAAAAAATACGAGCTGGACAGGCTGTCCGAAACGAAAAGATAACGAAATATGTATATATATTGTAATTGAAAAATAAAAATTTTTCGCGACGGTGGCGTTTTCGAGGACGGAACATCGAAAGAGAAAAAAATAATAATCCAAAACATCGAAAGTGCTTAATGGCTAGAATTTAAAAAAAAGTGGCAAATAACTGTGACTGTGAAAAAGAAATATATAAATGAGTAGTATGTAGTCAAAAAATAATGAAACCCTAACGAAAGGGAAGGTAGAAAAAACAAAGTTACAGTCAGTGGAGACTGGAACTTTGAAGGAAGACATAGAGTGGACATAGTGGAAAACCTGAAGACATATTTAGAGAAAACCATGCAGAGGTTTGATCAGGCTAAAATGGGAGAGTGTAGAATGAGAAAAGAAAAAATTGAGTTCCTCAGTAAAAGACTGAGCTCAAAAATTGAGGAGTATTATCCTAGCTATGAAACAAACGACAGCTTCGACAACCAGATCGGAGATTTGGAATTTGATATTCAAAACATGTTGAGCAACCTAGAAGTTAGGATGCAAACCATAGCTGAAGAAAACAGCATGGATACTAAAGGGGCAACAGTAAAAAAAGAAGATATCGATTTGCCTGATCTTTCGAAAGTGGAAGAACCCACTTTCTTGGGCGAACAAAAAAAGTGGGACGGCTTATGACAAATATTTTGTGAATTAATTCATAACAGAGATAGTCTGAGTACATCTCTAAAATTCAATTATTTGAAAATCGCGATAAAGGGTGAGGCACGGAGTATGGTAGCTCACCTTTTAACTGGGCCGCTGGAGAATTATAATGCCGCTTGGGAATTGCTGACCAAGCGGTATGAAAAAAAGCGAAAAATTTTTTTCGGATCAGCTGAATCGTTTACTAGACTTACCAATGCTAGATCACGATTCAGCGAAACATATTAAGTGGTTTTCTGATTCTATAAATGAGTCAATAGATTTAATTAAATTAAAGTCACATTTAACAGAAGAAGTTGATATGATTTTCGCGCACATTGTTTTGAAAAAATTCAACAAAGATACCTTACAATTATATGAAAGTCATATAAAAAGGACAAAAAGAGATCCAAGCATTGCCAGATGTAATGGAATTTTTAGAACAACGGTACACTTCTCTTTACACGTCGTAGCATAAAGAGTGGAAACCGTTGAAAAAAGTAGTGCAATATGGTAAAATAAAAGAAAATTGTCCGTTATGTACAATGGCAGGACATACCATAATTCACTGCTATAAGTTTAAGGGAATGAGTCCGATAGATAGAGGCCAGGTTATTAAAAAACAGCGCCTTTGCACAAAATGCTGTAGGCATGATATGTATAAGAAATGCTTTTCTGAAATTTTATGTGGGATTTGTAAAAAACCTCATCATACGATGCTCCATATGCCCTACGAAAAGAGGGAAAATGTTAACACTTGCTTGTCAAAAGAACAAGCGTTCTTAGCCACTGCGTTTGCAGTCCGGTAATTTAAATATGCGGTAAGAGAGCTCACCTTAGACATTTTTCATAAAACCTGTACGAGCTAAGTCCCTTCAACAGTTTTCCAGTGGAATCCGTCTACCCAATTAAGACCTTCCTTAATCCGCTCGATGTAGTTCCTTGCTCATTCGTTTTATTTTGTATATCTCTTAAATCTAGTGATCATAATTCAGATCGTTTTGGCTCGATACTATCGATTGCTCTACGTTATATGTACGCCAACTTCAAATTAATTCACATTTTTAGCAATATAATGTAGGCCGTCTAACCTGGGAATGGCGAAAGAAGCGAAAATTATAGACATTTTTGAGTTTGAAAATATTTTTAATGAGCTGCATTTGAGAGATACTTTAACCCATGAACTGCTGCTGCCTTAAACTTAAATTTGGAAGTGGATAAATCTATATAATCCGAATGGGGTTGACACCTGGAGAAAACTAAGGAAATATTTATATATTTCGTAGATTTATTTACAGTTTTTTTATGGAATAATAATAGAATTATCTATTTTTATTATTAATTACTCAAATATTTATGAAGTTCAATTTAAATTGTTTTGATCAAAATTATCGTATTATATGTACATATTTTGTAGATTTATTTATAGTACAATGGAATAATAATAAGAATATTATGAATTATAATTATTATACCCGATACTCAAAATGAGTATTGGGGTATATTAGATTTGTGGTAAAAGTGTATGTGTGTAACGTCCAGAAGGAATCGTTTCCGACCCCATAAAGTATATATATTCTTGATCAGCATCAATAGCCGAGTCGATTGAGCCATGTCTGTCTGTCCGTCTGTCCGTCTGTCCGTCCGTCCGTCCGTCCGTCTGTCCGTCTGTCCGTCCCCTTCAGCGCCTAATGCTCAAAGACTATAAGAGCTAGAGCAACGATGTTTTGGATCCAGACTTCTGTGATATGTCACTGCTACAAAAATATTTCAAAACTTTGCCCCGCCCACTTCCGCCCCCACAGAGGGCGAAAATCTGTGGCATCCACAATTTTAAAGATAAGATAAAACCAAAAACGCAGAATCGTAGAGAATGACCATATCTTATAGACTGCGGAATCTGAATTGGATCGTATTACTATTATAGCCAGCATCAAGAAAACAATTTCATTTTTTCTCGCCCTGTCTCTCTCTAACACACAGGTAGCATAGGCGGCTTTGCTTAGAGTAAAACATTAGCGCCTAGATCTCAGAGACTATAAAAGCTAGAGCAACCAAATTTGGTATCCACACTCCTAATATATCGGACCGAGACGAGTTTGTTTCAAAATTTCGCCACACCCCCTTCCGCCCCCGCAAAGGATGCAGATCTGGGGATATTCATAAATCTCAGAGACTATTAAGGCTAGAGTAACCAAATCTGGTATCCGCACTTCTGTTAGATCTCACTATAAAACCTTTATTTCAAAATATCGCCCCACCCCCTTCCGCCCCCACAAAGGACGAAAATCTGTTGCATCCACAATATTGCAGATTTGAGAAAACTAAAAACGCAGAATCATAGATAACGACCATATCTATCAGATTGCTGAATCTGGATCAGATCAGATAATTTTTGTAGCCGACGTCACGCTCAGACTGATTTTCTGTCTCTCTCGCAAGCACTCTTTGTCGTGTCGTTTAATATTAGCGGCGTCTGCCGGAGGAGAGCCATACTGACTTAGTATCGGGTATAACCGTAGAGTTGCGGTGTCCGCAGCAACTCACAACGTTCCCCCTCGTTAAATTATTATTTAAAGTTTAATTTATAATGTTTTGATCAAAATAATATTTCACGTTTTATGGCTATCGATATGTAACGTTATCGCCTGTATGTTAATCGAAATATATCGTAGTCTCCATAAATATTCTCTCAGTGCATTATGCGGCTCTAGGTCTAAGCTTTTATGATGTTTTTGGGGTCTGTGTCCACTTCCACGACTTGGCACATTCAATTTTCAATTGCCACACTTTACTCTCTCTTTCCTGCTCTCTCTCTCTCTCTCTCGCAGAATCGTAGAGAATGACCATATCTTTTAGACTGCAGAATCTGAATTGGATGGTATTATTATTATAGCCAGCATCAAGAAAACATTTTCATTTTTTCTCGCCCTGTCTCTCTCTAACACACACGTAGCATAGGCGGCTTTGCTTAGAGTAAAACATTAGCGCCTAGATCTCAGAGACTATAAAAGCTAGAGCAACCAAATTTGGTATCCACACTCCTAATATATCAGACCGAGACGAGTTTGTTTCAAAATTTCGCCACACCCCCTTCCGCCCCCGCAAAGGATGCAAATCTGGGGATATTCACAAATCTCAGAGAGTATTAAGGTTAGAGTAACCAAATTTAGTGTCCGTACTCCTGTTAGTTCTCACTATAAAACGTATATCTCAAAATTTCGCCCCACCCTCTTCCGCCCACACAAAGGACGAAAATCTGTTGCATCCACAATATTGCAGATTCGAGAAAACTAAAAACGCAGAATCATAGATAATGACCATATCTATCAGATTGCTGAATCTGGATCAGATCGGATCATTTTTGTAACCAAAAGCAAGAAATCAATTTGCAGTGGCTACGCAGCGCCCGACGTCACGCTCAGACTGATTTTCTGTCTCTCTCGCACGCACTCTTTGTGGTGTCGCTTAATATTAGCGGTGTCTGCCGGAGGAGAGCCATACTGACTTAGTATCGGGTATAACTGTAGAGTTGCGGTGTCCGCAGCAACTCACAACGTTCCCCCTCGTTAAATTATTATTTAAAGTTTAATTTATAATGTTTTGATCAAAATAATATTTCACGTTTTATGGCTATCGATATGTAACGTTATCGCCTGTATGTTAATCGAAATATATCGTAGTCTCCATAAATATTCTCTCAGTGCATTATGCGGCTCTAGGTCTAAGCTTTTATGATGTTTTTGGGGTCTGTGTCCACTTCCACGACTTGGCACATTCAATTTTCAATTGCCACACTTTACTCTCTCTTTCCTGCTCTCTCTCTCTCTCTCGCAGAATCGTAGAGAATGTCCATATCTTTTAGACTGCAGAATCTGAATTGGATCGTATTATTATTATAGCCAGCATCAAGAAAACAATTTCATTTTTTCTCGCCCTGTCTCTCTCTAACACACACGTAGCATAGGCGGCTTTGCTTAGAGTAAAACATTAGCGCCTAGATCTCAGAGACTATACAAGCTAGAGCAACCAAATTTGGTAACCACACTCCTAATATATCGGACCGAGACGAGTTTGTTTCAAAATTTCGCCACACCCCCTTCCGCCCCCGCAAAGGGTGCAGATCTGGGGATATTCATAAATCTCAGAGACTATTAAGGCTAGAGTAACCAAATCTGGTATCCGCACTTCTGTTAGATCTCACTATAAAACCTTTATTTCAAAATTTCGCCCCACCCCCTTCCGCCCCCACAAAGGACGAAAATCTGTTGCATCCACAATATTGCAGATTCGAGAAAACTAAAAACGCAGAATCATAGATAATGACCATATCTATCAGATTGCTGAATCTGGATCAGATCGGATCATTTTTGTAACCAAAAGCAAGAAATCAATTTGCAGTGGCTACGCAGCGAACGACGTCACGCTCAGACTGATTTTCTGTCTCTCTCGCACGCACTCTTTGTGGTGTCGCTTAATATTAGCGGCGTCTGCCGGAGGAGAGCCATACTGACTTAGTATCGGGTATAACTGTAGAGTTGCGGTGTCCGCAGCAACTCACAACGTTCCCCCTCGTTAAATTATTATTTAAAGTTTAATTTATAATGTTTTGATCAAAATAATATTTCACGTTTTATGGCTATCGATATGTAACGTTATCGCCTGTATGTTAATCGAAATATATCGTAGTCTCCATAAATATTCTCTCAGTGCATTATGCGGCTCTAGGTCTAAGCTTTTATGATGTTTTTGGGGTCTGTGTCCACTTCCACGACTTGGCACATTCAATTTTCAATTGCCACACTTTACTCTCTCTTTCCTGCTCTCTCTCTCTCTCTCTCGCAGAATCGTAGAGAATGTCCATATCTTTTAGACTGCAGAATCTGAATTGGATCGTATTATTATTATAGCCAGCATCAAGAAAACAATTTCATTTTTTCTCGCCCTGTCTCTCTCTAACACACACGTAGCATAGGCGGCTTTGCTTAGAGTAAAACATTAGCGCCTAGATCTCAGAGACTATACAAGCTAGAGCAACCAAATTTGGTATCCACACTCCTAATATATCGGACCGAGACGAGTTTGTTTCAAAATTTCGCCACACCCCCTTCCGCCCCCGCAAAGGGTGCAGATCTGGGGATATTCATAAATCTCAGAGACTATTAAGGCTAGAGTAACCAAATCTGGTATCCGCACTTCTGTTAGATCTCACTATAAAACCTTTATTTCAAAATTTCGCCCCACCCCCTTCCGCCCACACAAAGGACGAAAATCTGTTGCATCCACAATATTGCAGATTCGAGAAAACTAAAAACGCAGAATCATAGATAATGACCATATCTATCAGATTGCTGAATCTGGATCAGATCGGATCATTTTTGTAACCAAAAGCAAGAAATCAATTTGCAGTGGCTACGCAGCGAACGACGTCACGCTCAGACTGATTTTCTGTCTCTCTCGCACGCACTCTTTGTGGTGTCGCTTAATATTAGCGGCGTCTGCCGGAGGAGAGCCATACTGACTTAGTATCGGGTATAACTTTAGAGTTGCGGTGTCCGCAGCAACTCACAACGTTCCCCCTCGTTAAATTATTATTTAAAGTTTAATTTATAATGTTTTGATCAAAATAATATTTCACGTTTTATGGCTATCGATATGTAACGTTATCGCCTGTATGTTAATCGAAATATATCGTAGTCTCCATAAATATTCTCTCAGTGCATTATGCGGCTCTAGGTCTAAGCTTTTATGATGTTTTTGGGGTCTGTGTCCACTTCCACGACTTGGCACATTCAATTTTCAATTGCCACACTTTACTCTCTCTTTCCTGCTCTCTCTCTCTCTCTCTCGCAGAATCGTAGAGAATGTCCATATCTTTTAGACTGCAGAATCTGAATTGGATCGTATTATTATTATAGCCAGCATCATGAAAACAATTTCATTTTTTCTCGCCCTGTCTGTCTCTAACACACACGTAGCATAGGCGGCTTTGCTTAGAGTAAAACATTAGCGCCTAGATCTCAGAGACTATAAAAGCTAGAGCAACCAAATTTGGTATCCACACTCCTAATATATCAGACCGAGACGAGTTTGTTTCAAAATTTCGCCACACCCCCTTCCGCCCCCGCAAAGGATGCAAATCTGGGTATATTCACAAATCTCAGAGAGTATTAAGGCTAGAGTAACCAAATTTAGTGTCCGTACTCCTGTTAGTTCTCACTATAAAACGTATATCTCAAAATTTCGCCCCACCCTCTTCCGCCCACACAAAGGACGAAAATCTGTTGCATCCACAATATTGCAGATTCGAGAAAACTAAAAACGCAGAATCATAGATAATGACCATATCTATCAGATTGCTGAATCTGGATCAGATCGGATCATTTTTGTAACCAAAAGCAAGAAATCAATTTGCAGTGGCTACGCAGCGAACGACGTCACGCTCAGACTGATTTTCTGTCTCTCTCGCACGCACTCTTTGTGGTGTCGCTTAATATTAGCGGCGTCTGCCGGAGGAGAGCCATACTGACTTAGTATCGGGTATAACTTTAGAGTTGCGGTGTCCGCAGCAACTCACAACGTTCCCCCTCGTTAAATTATTATTTAAAGTTTAATTTATAATGTTTTGATCAAAATAATATTTCACGTTTTATGGCTATCGATATGTAACGTTATCGCCTGTATGTTAATCGAAATATATCGTAGTCTCCATAAATATTCTCTCAGTGCATTATGCGGCTCTAGGTCTAAGCTTTTATGATGTTTTTGGGGTCTGTGTCCACTTCCACGACTTGGCACATTCAATTTTCAATTGCCACACTTTACTCTCTCTTTCCTGCTCTCTCTCTCTCTCTCTCGCAGAATCGTAGAGAATGACCATATCTTTTAGACTGCAGAATCTGAATTGGATGGTATTATTATTATAGCCAGCATCAAGAAAACATTTTCATTTTTTCTCGCCCTGTCTCTCTCTAACACACACGTAGCATAGGCGGCTTTGCTTAGAGTAAAACATTAGCGCCTAGATCTCAGAGACTATACAAGCTAGAGCAACCAAATTTGGTATCCACACTCCTAATATATCGGACCGAGACGAGTTTGTTTCAAAATTTCGCCCACCCCCTTCCGACCCCACAAAAGAATATTGCACATTCGAGAAAACTAAAAACGCAGAATCATAGATAATGACCATATCTATCAGATTGCTGAATCTGGATCAGATCGGATAATTTTTGTAGGCAAAAGCAACAAATTAATTTGCAGTGGCTACGCAGCGCCCGACGTCACGCTTAGACTGATTTTCTGTCTCTCTCGCACGCACTCTTTGTCGTGTAGCTTAATATTAGCGGCGTCTGCCGGAGGAGAGCCATACTGACTTAGTATCGGGTATAACTGTAGAGTTGCGGTGTCCGCAGCAACTCACAACGTTCCCCCTCGTTAAATTATTATTTAAAGTTTAATTTATAATGTTTTGATCAAAATAATATTTCACGTTTTATGGCTATCGATATGTAACGTTATCGCCTGTATGTTAATCGAAATATATCGTAGTCTCCATAAATATTCTCTCAGTGCATTATGCGGCTCTAGGTCTAAGCTTTTATGATATTTTTGGGGTCTGTGTCCACTTCCACGACTTGGCACATTCAATTTTCAATTGCCACACTTTACTCTCTCTTTCCTGCTCTCTCTCTCTCTCGCAGAATCGTAGAGAATGACCATATCTTTTAGACTGCAGAATCTGAATTGGATCGTATTATTAGTATAGCCAGCATCAAGAAAACAATTTCATTTTTTCTCGCCCTGTCTCTCTCTAACACACACGTAGCATAGGCGGCTTTGCTTAGAGTAAAACATTAGCGCCTAGATCTCAGAGACTATAAAAGCTAGAGCAACCAAATTTGGTATCCACACTCCTAATATATCAGACCGAGACGAGTTTGTTTCAAAATTTCGCCACACCCCCTTCCGCCCCCGCAAAGGATGCAAATCTGGGTATATTCACAAATCTCAGAGAGTATTAAGGCTAGAGTAACCAAATTTAGTGTCCGTACTCCTGTTAGTTCTCACTATAAAACGTATATCTCAAAATTTCGCCCCACCCTCTTCCGCCCACACAAAGGACGAAAATCTGTTGCATCCACAATATTGCAGATTCGAGAAAACTAAAAACGCAGAATCATAGATAATGACCATATCTATCAGATTGCTGAATCTGGATCAGATCGGATCATTTTTGTAACCAAAAGCAAGAAATCAATTTGCAGTGGCTACGCAGCGAACGACGTCACGCTCAGACTGATTTTCTGTCTCTCTCGCACGCACTCTTTGTGGTGTCGCTTAATATTAGCGGCGTCTGCCGGAGGAGAGCCATACTGACTTAGTATCGGGTATAACTTTAGAGTTGCGGTGTCCGCAGCAACTCACAACGTTCCCCCTCGTTAAATTATTATTTAAAGTTTAATTTATAATGTTTTGATCAAAATAATATTTCACGTTTTATGGCTATCGATATGTAACGTTATCGCCTGTATGTTAATCGAAATATATCGTAGTCTCCATAAATATTCTCTCAGTGCATTATGCGGCTCTAGGTCTAAGCTTTTATGATGTTTTTGGGGTCTGTGTCCACTTCCACGACTTGGCACATTCAATTTTCAATTGCCACACTTTACTCTCTCTTTCCTGCTCTCTCTCTCTCTCTCTCGCAGAATCGTAGAGAATGACCATATCTTTTAGACTGCAGAATCTGAATTGGATGGTATTATTATTATAGCCAGCATCAAGAAAACATTTTCATTTTTTCTCGCCCTGTCTCTCTCTAACACACACGTAGCATAGGCGGCTTTGCTTAGAGTAAAACATTAGCGCCTAGATCTCAGAGACTATACAAGCTAGAGCAACCAAATTTGGTATCCACACTCCTAATATATCGGACCGAGACGAGTTTGTTTCAAAATTTCGCCCACCCCCTTCCGACCCCACAAAAGAATATTGCACATTCGAGAAAACTAAAAACGCAGAATCATAGATAATGACCATATCTATCAGATTGCTGAATCTGGATCAGATCGGATCATTTTTGTAGGCAAAAGCAACAAATTAATTTGCAGTGGCTACGCAGCGCCCGACGTCACGCTTAGACTGATTTTCTGTCTCTCTCGCACGCACTCTTTGTCGTGTAGCTTAATATTAGCGGCGTCTGCCGGAGGAGAGCCATACTGACTTAGTATCGGGTATAACTGTAGAGTTGCGGTGTCCGCAGCAACTCACAACGTTCCCCCTCGTTAAATTATTATTTAAAGTTTAATTTATAATGTTTTGATCAAAATAATATTTCACGTTTTATGGCTATCGATATGTAACGTTATCGCCTGTATGTTAATCGAAATATATCGTAGTCTCCATAAATATTCTCTCAGTGCATTATGCGGCTCTAGGTCTAAGCTTTTATGATATTTTTGGGGTCTGTGTCCACTTCCACGACTTGGCACATTCAATTTTCAATTGCCACACTTTACTCTCTCTTTCCTGCTCTCTCTCTCTCTCGCAGAATCGTAGAGAATGACCATATCTTTTAGACTGCAGAATCTGAATTGGATCGTATTATTAGTATAGCCAGCATCAAGAAAACAATTTCATTTTTTCTCGCCCTGTCTCTCTCTAACACACACGTAGCATAGGCGGCTTTGCTTAGAGTAAAACATTAGCGCCTAGATCTCAGAGACTATAAAAGCTAGAGCAACCAAATTTGGTATCCACACTCCTAATATATCAGACCGAGACGAGTTTGTTTCAAAATTTCGCCACACCCCCTTCCGCCCCCGCAAAGGATGCAAATCTGGGTATATTCACAAATCTCAGAGAGTATTAAGGCTAGAGTAACCAAATTTAGTGTCCGTACTCCTGTTAGTTCTCACTATAAAACGTATATCTCAAAATTTCGCCCCACCCTCTTCCGCCCACACAAAGGACGAAAATCTGTTGCATCCACAATATTGCAGATTCGAGAAAACTAAAAACGCAGAATCATAGATAATGACCATATCTATCAGATTGCTGAATCTGGATCAGATCGGATCATTTTTGTAACCAAAAGCAAGAAATCAATTTGCAGTGGCTACGCAGCGAACGACGTCACGCTCAGACTGATTTTCTGTCTCTCTCGCACGCACTCTTTGTGGTGTCGCTTAATATTAGCGGCGTCTGCCGGAGGAGAGCCATACTGACTTAGTATCGGGTATAACTTTAGAGTTGCGGTGTCCGCAGCAACTCACAACGTTCCCCCTCGTTAAATTATTATTTAAAGTTTAATTTATAATGTTTTGATCAAAATAATATTTCACGTTTTATGGCTATCGATATGTAACGTTATCGCCTGTATGTTAATCGAAATATATCGTAGTCTCCATAAATATTCTCTCAGTGCATTATGCGGCTCTAGGTCTAAGCTTTTATGATGTTTTTGGGGTCTGTGTCCACTTCCACGACTTGGCACATTCAATTTTCAATTGCCACACTTTACTCTCTCTTTCCTGCTCTCTCTCTCTCTCTCTCGCAGAATCGTAGAGAATGACCATATCTTTTAGACTGCAGAATCTGAATTGGATGGTATTATTATTATAGCCAGCATCAAGAAAACATTTTCATTTTTTCTCGCCCTGTCTCTCTCTAACACACACGTAGCATAGGCGGCTTTGCTTAGAGTAAAACATTAGCGCCTAGATCTCAGAGACTATACAAGCTAGAGCAACCAAATTTGGTATCCACACTCCTAATATATCGGACCGAGACGAGTTTGTTTCAAAATTTCGCCCACCCCCTTCCGACCCCACAAAAGAATATTGCACATTCGAGAAAACTAAAAACGCAGAATCATAGATAATGACCATATCTATCAGATTGCTGAATCTGGATCAGATCGGATCATTTTTGTAGGCAAAAGCAACAAATTAATTTGCAGTGGCTACGCAGCGCCCGACGTCACGCTTAGACTGATTTTCTGTCTCTCTCGCACGCACTCTTTGTCGTGTAGCTTAATATTAGCGGCGTCTGCCGGAGGAGAGCCATACTGACTTAGTATCGGGTATAACTGTAGAGTTGCGGTGTCCGCAGCAACTCACAACGTTCCCCCTCGTTAAATTATTATTTAAAGTTTAATTTATAATGTTTTGATCAAAATAATATTTCACGTTTTATGGCTATCGATATGTAACGTTATCGCCTGTATGTTAATCGAAATATATCGTAGTCTCCATAAATATTCTCTCAGTGCATTATGCGGCTCTAGGTCTAAGCTTTTATGATATTTTTGGGGTCTGTGTCCACTTCCACGACTTGGCACATTCAATTTTCAATTGCCACACTTTACTCTCTCTTTCCTGCTCTCTCTCTCTCTCGCAGAATCGTAGAGAATGACCATATCTTTTAGACTGCAGAATCTGAATTGGATCGTATTATTAGTATAGCCAGCATCAAGAAAACAATTTCATTTTTTCTCGCCCTGTCTCTCTCTAACACACACGTAGCATAGGCGGCTTTGCTTAGAGTAAAACATTAGCGCCTAGATCTCAGAGACTATAAAAGCTAGAGCAACCAAATTTGGTATCCACACTCCTAATATATCAGACCGAGACGAGTTTGTTTCAAAATTTCGCCACACCCCCTTCCGCCCCCGCAAAGGATGCAAATCTGGGTATATTCACAAATCTCAGAGAGTATTAAGGCTAGAGTAACCAAATTTAGTGTCCGTACTCCTGTTAGTTCTCACTATAAAACGTATATCTCAAAATTTCGCCCCACCCTCTTCCGCCCACACAAAGGACGAAAATCTGTTGCATCCACAATATTGCAGATTCGAGAAAACTAAAAACGCAGAATCATAGATAATGACCATATCTATCAGATTGCTGAATCTGGATCAGATCGGATCATTTTTGTAACCAAAAGCAAGAAATCAATTTGCAGTGGCTACGCAGCGAACGACGTCACGCTCAGACTGATTTTCTGTCTCTCTCGCACGCACTCTTTGTGGTGTCGCTTAATATTAGCGGCGTCTGCCGGAGGAGAGCCATACTGACTTAGTATCGGGTATAACTTTAGAGTTGCGGTGTCCGCAGCAACTCACAACGTTCCCCCTCGTTAAATTATTATTTAAAGTTTAATTTATAATGTTTTGATCAAAATAATATTTCACGTTTTATGGCTATCGATATGTAACGTTATCGCCTGTATGTTAATCGAAATATATCGTAGTCTCCATAAATATTCTCTCAGTGCATTATGCGGCTCTAGGTCTAAGCTTTTAT
Organism: Drosophila persimilis; assembly: GCF_003286085.1. NCBI lineage: Eukaryota > Metazoa > Arthropoda > Insecta > Diptera > Drosophilidae > Drosophila > Drosophila persimilis. The sequence goes on from NW_020825665.1 coordinate 36,712, forward strand.
GATGTTTTTGGGGTCTGTGTCCACTTCCACGACTTGGCACATTCAATTTTCAATTGCCACACTTTACTCTCTCTTTCCTGCTCTCTCTCTCTCTCTCTCGCAGAATCGTAGAGAATGACCATATCTTTTAGACTGCAGAATCTGAATTGGATGGTATTATTATTATAGCCAGCATCAAGAAAACATTTTCATTTTTTCTCGCCCTGTCTCTCTCTAACACACACGTAGCATAGGCGGCTTTGCTTAGAGTAAAACATTAGCGCCTAGATCTCAGAGACTATACAAGCTAGAGCAACCAAATTTGGTATCCACACTCCTAATATATCGGACCGAGACGAGTTTGTTTCAAAATTTCGCCCACCCCCTTCCGACCCCACAAAAGAATATTGCACATTCGAGAAAACTAAAAACGCAGAATCATAGATAATGACCATATCTATCAGATTGCTGAATCTGGATCAGATCGGATCATTTTTGTAGGCAAAAGCAACAAATTAATTTGCAGTGGCTACGCAGCGCCCGACGTCACGCTTAGACTGATTTTCTGTCTCTCTCGCACGCACTCTTTGTCGTGTAGCTTAATATTAGCGGCGTCTGCCGGAGGAGAGCCATACTGACTTAGTATCGGGTATAACTGTAGAGTTGCGGTGTCCGCAGCAACTCACAACGTTCCCCCTCGTTAAATTATTATTTAAAGTTTAATTTATAATGTTTTGATCAAAATAATATTTCACGTTTTATGGCTATCGATATGTAACGTTATCGCCTGTATGTTAATCGAAATATATCGTAGTCTCCATAAATATTCTCTCAGTGCATTATGCGGCTCTAGGTCTAAGCTTTTATGATATTTTTGGGGTCTGTGTCCACTTCCACGACTTGGCACATTCAATTTTCAATTGCCACACTTTACTCTCTCTTTCCTGCTCTCTCTCTCTCTCGCAGAATCGTAGAGAATGACCATATCTTTTAGACTGCAGAATCTGAATTGGATCGTATTATTAGTATAGCCAGCATCAAGAAAACAATTTCATTTTTTCTCGCCCTGTCTCTCTCTAACACACACGTAGCATAGGCGGCTTTGCTTAGAGTAAAACATTAGCGCCTAGATCTCAGAGACTATAAAAGCTAGAGCAACCAAATTTGGTATCCACACTCCTAATATATCGGACCGAGACGAGTTTGTTTCAAAATTTCGCCCACCCCCTTCCGCCCCCACAAAATAATATTGCACATTCGAGAAAACTAAAAACGCAGAATCATAGATAATGACCATATCTATCAGATTGCTGAATCTGGATCAGATCGGATCATTTTTGTAGGCAAAAGCAACAAATTAATTTGCAGTGGCTACGCAGCGCCCGACGCCACGCTTAGACTGATTTTCTGTCTCTCTCGCACGCACTCTTTGTCGTGTCGCTTAATATTAGCGGCGGCTGCCGGATGAGAGCCATACTGACTAAGTATCGGGTATAAATGTAGGTCTCCGCAGCAACTCACAACGGGGAACGTTGAAATATGTTTATCTAGTTTTTGGGACTTATTTCTATTCGTTGACTGAGTGACTAAAAATAATGAAAACCTATAATAAGTGCGGCTTCTGTGAGAAGGAGCTTGTTTTCTTCTTTCGTTTCAAAGGGTATCCATACTTTTCCCTTACTTTTTCTCACTCCCACATTCTCTTCCCCGCCTGCAATTATTCCCTGATTTTCCCCATCGTCTTCCCCTTTGTTTTCTTCGACTGCCCTTTCTTCTTTCCCCCGGATTCCTTTTTCTTGTATTTCATCCATTTTATTGGTTTAATTTTGGTTTAATTTTTACAGGAACTTAATTTTAAAACCGGAAGTCTGATCACGAGTTCGCCAACGAGCTCCACTTCAAGCTAGTCGATGGTGCACTTCGAGCGGGATATTGGCGACAGTGCCAACGTGTCCGCCAAACAACAAAAGCGTGATCGTTACGAAGAAGCTGAAGACGAGCAGCACATTTGGACAACTGTCATGGTCAAGGGCGTGGTCGCAAAGATGGTGGTGGAGACGGAAAGTGCTACTCGGTGGGACAATTCGAGCAGGACATTGGTCCCACTTCCATGATTAAGGAAGGCTATAAGCACGGAAACGATCGTAAAGTAGGCGCTAGAGACGGCAAGCAAAACTCCATGGAGCAAATCAAGCAGCCAATTAAGAAGACAGCCATGGTCAAGGCCCGCCACAAGCAACGTCGTGCTCGTAACGATGGAGGTAGTGATGGACAATTCAACTCCGTGGAGCAATTAGAGCAGCACATTGGAGGAGATCGGGGGTCGCGTCGCGGGGCCTAGAGTAGTCGTCGAATGGGAACTGCGGCACTAATTAGTGGATTCAAATGCGCAAAGAACTCGGTACCGAGCTCTGTGGCCTGGGGAGATCGCAAGCCAACGCTGCGCTGCGACGTGTACCGCCCTCTGCCCGTGGTATATGGATCCATACGGCTTTGCGGCGTTTGCTGTCCCGCAGGTAATTAAAATATGCGGTAACAGAGCTCATCTTAGAAATTTTCATAAAACCAAAGACTAAAGAACAAAAATTCGGAAAAATTACAATAAAAATACTAGTACTAATTATTTGAAATTAAAATAAAAACGAGGGGGAACGTTGTGAGTTGCTGCGGACACCGCAACTCTACAGTTATACCCGATACTAAGTCAGTATGGCTCTCCTCCGGCAGACGCCGCTAATATTAAGCGACACGACAAAGAGTGCGTGCGAGAGAGACAGAAAATCAGTCTGAGCGTGACGTCGGGCGCTGCGTAGCCACTGCAAATTGATTTGTTCCTTTTGGCTATAAAAATGATCTGATCTGATCCAGATTCAGCAATCTGATAGATATGGTCGTTATCTATGATTCTGCGTTTTTAGTTTTCTCGAATCTGCAATATTGTGAATGCAACAGATTTTCGTCCTTTGTGTGGGCGGAAGGGGGTGGGGCGAAATTTTGATACAAACGTTTTATAGTGAGATCTAACAGAAGTGCGGATACTAAATTTGGTTACTCTAGCTTTAATAGTCTCTGAGATTTGTGAATATCCCCAGATTTGCATCCTTTGCGGGGGCGGAAGGGGGTGTGGCGAAATTTTGAAACAAACTCGTCTCGGTCTGATATATTAGGAGTGTGGATACCAAATTTGGTTGCTCTAGCTTTTATAGTCTCTGAGATCTAGGCGCTAATGTTTTACTCTAAGCAAAGCCGCCTATGCTACGTGTGTGTTAGAGAGAGACAGGGCGAGAAAAAATTAATTTGTTTTCGTGATGCTGGCTACAATAATAATACGATCCAATTCAGATTCTGCAATCTAAACGATATAGTCATCTTCTACGATTCTGCGTTTTTTGTTTTCTCGTATCCTCGAAATTGTGGATGCCACAGATTTTCGCACTTTGTGGGGGCGGAAGTGGGCGGGGCAAAGTTTTGAAATATTTTTGTAGCAGTGACATATCACAGAAGTCTGGATCCAAAACATCGTTGCTCTAGCTCTTATAGTCTTTGAGCACTATGCGCTGAAGGGGACGGACAGACGGACAGACGGACGGACGGACAGACGGACAGACAGACATGGCTCAATCGACTCGGTTATTGATGCTGATCAAGAATATATATACTTTATGGGGTCGGAAACGATTCCTTCTGGACGTTACACACATCCACTTTTACCACAAATCTAATATACCCCAATACTCATTTTGAGTATCGGGTATAAAAAGGAAATTTTGTAGCTACAGATGTTGCTCGTACGGAGAACAACCTTCAACTAAACTGAGTCCTGGTCGTGGCTTTGCTTTCGATCCGACATATTTAATTCAACTTAAACCTGAGAGACTCCTTCGATTGAGTTTCTTGTGTGTTTGTAATTCAATTTTTTGTATGAAAATTTACATTGGGGCCACGTGCGCCATGTCGCGCTTCCATTAGTTCCGAAGTCTTTCGCGTTGTTGTGCCAATGACGACGCCAGCGGAAGCGACGATGCCCAGAGATGTGTGGCCGTTGGATACCGCTTTCAACGAATACGACGATTGTCGTATAACCATAAACGATTGGGGAAACTTAAGCTGTTGAACCATTTCTGAAAAAAATAGACATAAAAGTTAAAGTGAAACGAAAGTCGGCATCCAGGTCGTGGAAGTTGGGATCAAAGGGACGCATCGGTACGCCATACAAATTTGACTTATTATACCCGATACTCAAAATGAGTATTGGGGTATATTAGATTTGTGGTAAAAGTGGATGTGTGTAACGTCCAGAAGGAATCGTTTCCGACCCCATAAAGTATATATATTCTTGATCAGCATCAATAACCGAGTCGATTGAGCCATGTCTGTCTGTCCGTCTGTCCGTCCGTCCGTCTGTCCGTCTGTCCGTCCGTCCGTCTGTCCGTCTGTCCGTCCCCTTCAGCGCATAGTGCTCAAAGACTATAAGAGCTAGAGCAACGATGTTTTGGATCCAGACTTCTGTGATATGTCACTGCTACAAAAATATTTCAAAACTTTGCCCCGCCCACTTCCGCCCCCACAAAGTGCGAAAATCTGTGGCATCCACAATTTCGAGGATACGAGAAAACAAAAAACGCAGAATCGTAGAAGATGACTATATCTTTTAGATTGCAGAATCTGAATTGGATCGTATTATTATTGTAGCCAGCATCACGAAAACAAATTAATTTTTTCTCGCCCTGTCTCTCTCTAACACACACGTAGCATAGGCGGCTTTGCTTAGAGTAAAACATTAGCGCCTAGATCTCAGAGACTATAAAAGCTAGAGCAACCAAATTTGGTATCCACACTCCTAATATATCAGACCGAGACGAGTTTGTTTCAAAATTTCGCCACACCCCCTTCCGCCCCCGCAAAGGATGCAAATCTGGGGATATTCACAAATCTCAGAGACTATTAAAGCTAGAGTAACCAAATTTAGTATCCGCACTTCTGTTAGATCTCACTATAAAACGTTTGTATCAAAATTTCGCCCCACCCCCTTCCGCCCACACAAAGGACGAAAATCTGTTGCATTCACAATATTGCAGATTCGAGAAAACTAAAAACGCAGAATCATAGATAACGACCATATCTATCAGATTGCTGAATCTGGATCAGATCAGATCATTTTTATAGCCAAAAGGAACAAATCAATTTGCAGTGGCTACGCAGCGCCCGACGTCACGCTCAGACTGATTTTCTGTCTCTCTCGCACGCACTCTTTGTCGTGTCGCTTAATATTAGCGGCGTCTGCCGGAGGAGAGCCATACTGACTTAGTATCGGGTATAACTGTAGAGTTGCGGTGTCCGCAGCAACTCACAACGTTCCCCCTCGTTTTACTTATTTTTCAGTTGAAACTTTTACAGCAAAAATTCTTGTGCAGATTCTTTGACGGAAAAGGAACGCCAAAACAAAGATGTCCAATGAAGCTAGGATTTTGCTAATCTTATCGATGTTCGATGGAATCGTTTCCACATCGTATCGTGTCGATGTTTTTGCCACTAATTTTAATATTAAGTATACATACATTTTCATGCTTTCGCGTATTGTTGTACTACGACTTCGAAATAATTCGACAGAGTTTAAATTTTTTGTGTCGACAGTGTTTCATACCGTATCGATAGCTATCATCAATTGCTGTGCTATATCCAGAACAACATTGAAATCCTGTCGCAGCCACACACTAAAATCTTCTATGGCTATTGGACACGCTGCATTGGACACGGTTGCGTCTGCGCAATCCTTTTGATAATCTCATCGCTCACTCGTTATTTAAGCAGGCCACTCAGCTGTTTATGTGTATATCGAAGTCGATTGCATCTGTGGAAACTATTGAAACCCTGTTTCCTCTTTTCTAGAACGACTCGTGTGCTGGTTGGACGGACAACTGACGTATACAGTTGTCACGTTATATTGAAATCGCCCTATAAATTCCTATATCAGAATTAGTAATCGCCACAAAATGAAGAAATCGAACAAAAAAAAAAAAAAAATGCAAGGAACCCTGGCAAAAGACCGATGGGGACATGCAGGAGGAGGTGCAGAAAGATGACGGCGTGGGTAAGAGTAAATTCGACGAAGATTTCGTCGATTTTCATGAGTGCGCTGGACTCGGACCGATCCTGCAAAGGTTCTGTAGTACCGTACCAGATAAGGTGCCCGAGGACTATGAGCAGATGTTCGAGACGATCGGGAAGGTCACTAAGGAAATGGTTGACTTTCGTAAGTATGAAGTATACGGGATGCTGTATCCCACTCTGGCCATTGCTTACCTGCAAATGGTGTGGAGCGGAAAGTTGCAGAGGCATATATACTTCGTAGGTGTAGGAACAAACACGAGCTGTACGACTCGTACAAGAGGCGCATCGAAAAGCTCATGCTGATCCGCAAACCACAAAGGGCCCTGGAACTGCTATCTGGTGCGGATAAAAAAAGTTCTGCATGTTCAGGAGCACCTTCAAGAACGCACAACGTACTCCAATCCCAGCTTTGGCCGAATGGGTACCTAAAGCGGCTCTTCGGCCACTTCGAAATGCCCCAAGAGCGGATTCTCTAGTGCCTAAAAATAAAATTATTTTGTTTATAGAAAAAAACTTGGAAATACGGATATTCCAGTCTATAAAACTCGACTTCCAGGACCAACACGTGTGAATTTACAGTAATTTTCTTTTTAGCCAAATTTCGTGAGGATCATCATCTTGGACTTTGACTTGTTGGATTTGCGGGATTAGCGAGACTCGCAGGGTGGCTTTGAGCATCTTTTCTTGGACCTTCTGCTTTTCCGCTTTTTGCAAGCCGACTTCTTGCGTCTGCGCATTCCACAACTCGCCTTCTTGGGCTTACTCTTAGCACAGGTGGGCTCCTGAAACATTCCTCCTCGTCCAGGGAGGAATCAGTCGACACTATTGCAGGGGCTGTTGGCTGGCTATGGCATCCCGTTCAGTGCAGAGCAAGCTGCTGCTGTTGCCTTGCTTAATGGGTCCTATGGAGATTGCAGGTCGATAGTCAGGCTGTAGAGAGCAAAAGGGAACTGCTGCACTCATTAGTGGATTTAAATGCGCAAAGAACTCAACCCACGGTACCGAGCTCTGTGGCCTGGGGAGATCGCAAGCCAACGATGCGCTGCGACTGCGTTTGCAGTCCCTCAGGTAATTTAAATATGCGGTAAGAGAGCTCATCTTACACATTTTTCACACGATTATAATTCAGATCGTTTTGGCTCGATACTATCGATTGCGCTACGATATATGTACGCCAACTTCAAATTAATTCACATTTTTAGCAATATAATGTAGGCCGTCTAACCTGGGAATGGCGAAAGAAGCGAAAATTATTGACATTTTTGAGTTTGAAAATATTTTTAATGAGCTGCATTTGAGAGATACTTTAACCCATGAACTGCAGCTGCCGTAAACTTAAATTTGGAAGTGGATAAATCTATATAATCCGAATGGGGTTGACACCTGGAGAAAACTAAGGAAATATTTATATATTCCGTAGATTTATGTACAGTTTTTTGTATGGAATAATAATAGAATTATCTATTTTTATTATTAATTACTCAAATATTTATGAAATTCAATTTAAATTGTTTTGATCAAAATTATAGTATTATATGTACATATTTTGTAGATGTATTTATAGTACAATGGAATAATAATAAGAATATTATGAATTATAATTATTTTTGTTTTCTACTTAATTTTTAAATAATTATTTAAAGTTTAATGTATAATGTTTTGATCAAAATAATATTTCACGTTTTATATCGATATGTAACGTTATCGCCTGTATGTTCTCTAAATATTCTCTCAGTGCATTATGCGGCTCTAGGTCTAAGCTTTTATGATGTTTTTGGGGCCTGTGTCCACTTCCACGACTTGGCACATTCAATTTTCAATTGCCACACTTTACTCTCTCAACCTCTCTCTTTCCTGCTCTCTCTCTCTCTTCCCTGCTCTCGGCTTTGAGGCGGAAATTGAAAACGTTAAGAAAGTTTCAATGTCTGGCATCTCTGGGAAATGTTGCGTTGAAATGTGCCACGATATTGGCCGGTGCACGTTGGGGCTAACCATTTTGTTGTTTGTCCCCCATTTAGTTGTTTGTTTGGTGATTTCCCGCCCGTTATGCTGCCATCGGCTCCTGTTCGCTGCTGCTTTTGCTGCCATTATTATTAGGCTCAAATTGCTGCACTTTGCTTTGCATTTTAATTACTCGGCGAAGAGGCAAACGCAAAGGCAGGCGGCATCTTTGCATCTCGGAAATGTCGCCTGTCCGTGCCCCTGCCCCTATGGCTCCTTCTCTTCTTTTGCAATTTGGAAAAGTTGGCTTTTCTTTGCATCTAAAGTCATACAAATTATTGTCAAAATATAAATTATTTTTATTTTAAATTACTGTCCAAATCAAGGGCTATCATTCGGGGGCGCATAGCTGATGGAAATGGGGTCTTCGGTGAGGGCACAGGCTAGTGAAACGCATCCGCGCTTGGTCCTTGATGATGGCCATCGCGCAGCCCTACGACTTCACGGTTCACAATTTTTGTGGAGCTGCACAATGGCCTACAAATGGCCCATGGGCCAAACCATCAAGATATTCCAGAAAATTTTAACGGTATATACTAGCCTTCCATCCAGTCACTCCAACACACAGCCATTGACCATTTTCCAGCCTCAGCCGCGACTCAGACTGGGGAGCAAGGCCTATTGGGGCGCCTCCGAATGTGGCACACGGAGATGCTTCGTTTAAAATTTTGAATAAAGATCGAAATTGTTTTTGAAATATGTATATCTAGTTTTTGGGACTTATTTCTATTCGTTGACTGAGTGACTAAAAATAATGAAAACCTATAATAAGTGCTAAGCCACACTGTGAGAGGGAGCTGGTTTTCTTCTATCGTTTCAAAGGGTATCCATACTTTTCCCTTACTTTTTCTCACTCCGACATTCTCTTCCCCGCCTGCAATTATTCCCTGATTTTCCCCATCGTTTTCCCCTTAGTTTTCTTCGACTGCCTTTTCTTCTTTCCCCCGGATTACTTTTCTTGTATTTCATCCATTTTATTGGTTTCATTTTTATAGGAACTTCATTTTAAAACCGGAAGTCTGATCACGAGTTTGCCAACGAGCTCCACTTCAAGCTAAAGTCGATGGTGCACTTCGAGCGGGATATTGGCGACAGTGCCAACGTGTCCGCCAAACAACAAAAGCGTGATCGTTACGAAGAAGCTGGAGACGAGCAGCATATTGGGACAACTGTCATGGTCAGGGGCGGTCGTAAGTAAGGGCGTGGTCGCAACGATGGTGGTGGAGACGGAAAGTGCAACTCGGTGGGACAATTCGAGCAGGACATTGGTAAAGTAGGCGCTGGAGACGGCAAGCAAAACTCCATGGAGCAAATCAAGCAGCCAATTAAGAAGACAGCCATGGTCAAGGCCGGCCACAAGCAACGTCGTGCTCGTAACGATGGAGGTGGTGATGGACAATTCAACTCCATGGAGCAATTAGAGCAGCACATTGGTCCCACTGTCATGATCAAGGACGGTCAAAAACAAGAGCAAGATCGTAACGATCTGGTGGAGACGGCAAGCGTTCCAAGCAGGCAAAACAGCGACGCCGTGCTAAGATGCCAGACAGTATCGATTAACATGTTTGTTTGCCATGTAATGTTTGTCCGTTTTTTGTTTCATATTTTATAAAGCAAACACAAATTAATGGGAGTACCAAGATTACCCTGCAGCTAAGGCATCTACAAATTCTCACCTCGATTGCCGCAGAGCGCCGTTGCTGTATCCTTTACCCCTTCCCCATGGAAATAATGACGCCCTTCATGGACGAGGGCGGTGGTGGTGGCGGTCGAGCCCGCGGGGATACTGGTGATCCCGGCGGCAAGAGGCGGGAGAGTATCATGACCAATTTTTTCTTCGGAAGCAAATCCGAAGCCGATTCGAATGTCAATTCAACAGCGGTGCCAAAGGCAGATGTCGCACCCAAGGCGGAATTATGACCGAATCCGAAACATTCGTGCGACACAGAACCGTTGGCCAACCTGGCGTTTATGGACGTCCTAAGCTATCAGCAATTCCTGCAAAATCGTCGATAATCAAGCCCTGGGCCTGGGCTGGCAGATTTATTGTAGAAAAAATACCAAATGTACTAGACACACTCATAAGAATACTAGATTGATACTAGAAAAATCACATAAAATATAGCATACTATGTCGTATAATATTTTTGTTTTAATCCTACTATGTACTCGAAAACATATCTCATGGAGAAAAGCAGTCACTGCCTGAAGTGTCAGACGAGATACTCGCTTGGATTTCACAATCACACACAATCACAGACGAGCACTACATACTACACACTACACATCTAGTTTTACTTCTCCCCCAATCGAAGGGGGCACTTCGTGGCAACCGGCACGTGATCGAGGACCTCACCCTAGACGATGGCAATGCTGTTCCCATCTACGATATGATCCAGTGGCGCGATCGTGGGCTGAACGAGAAACTGGATGCTCAAAACGTTTTGAATGTAAGTATCTTTAGACTGGCAAAGAAGTAACCTCTAAAGTATCTGCCCCTTGGGGACCTACAGGCCAGCTTGGAGTGGAGGAGAATGCGTTGGTGTTCCGGTTATCCGCAGGCCAGCTTCTGGCGCGGACGTGTTCAACAGCTCGGCGAGCGAGTGTGTGCCATCCGACTGATTTGTTGCCGCAAATGACCAGACTATTGTGTAGTTTTATATATTTTATAAAGAAATACAAGACAAGAAAAGTTTATCGGGTAGACGAATAGACGTAGACGAATATCACCCAATTTGCGGTTGCCCTTCTATGCCTTAAAGCATTCGTGAATCCTTACATCTTCCGATCATCCCCTTTAAAGGTTTCCTTCTTGGCCACTAAATCAGTTATAATGTTCTTCGTCTCAAGGGAGATTGGGAGTGGGAGGGAGAGTGGGAGTGGGAGGGGTGGGAGAGGTGGATCGGGGCTGGAGTGAACGTCGCTCGTCGTGCATACGAAACGGCGTGCGTGGACTCGGGGTGGGGTAGTGTCGGTGCCTCGGCTAGTTGGAGTGAACTTACGCAATCGGGTGTTTACTTGGATAATTTGACACTATATTATAATTCTTAGCGCTTTAAATGAACTTAGTTTAATTGATCGCCGGTGTTTCTTGTAAGATTCGGGTACAATGTCTGAACTCCGAACCAGGTTTTCTGCGTTAGTTGTGCTTTGGTTCTCGTCGCCGTCTTTTTATAGGTCCGTATTGCTGGGTCTGCGGGTTTGAAAATGCACTTCCGCGTCGGGGTGCACTTTGCCGTTCTTGGTGATCGTCGCAGATTTTCGCGGCCACATCTTTCCGCAGTTGATGAACCCGGAAGACCGCACTTGGCCGATGGCTTGGCCTGGAGTGGGGAAAGTCCGCGTGACCTGATGTCTTTGGTCAGCTTTATGGAGTTGGCGCGTGTTGATCGGTGGTTGCTTGCTGAGAGGGGGCGTTGGTTGTGGGGTGTGGTGTGATGCGCTCATTATAAATCGGGGGACGGATTTTATCGAAACCTTTTAGGTTCGTTACACCCTCCCCTTTCTTCCCCGACGAGAGTTACGAAGACTCGTGCGTCGGGTGTGCGGCGGTGGATCCGGTACGTTTGCTCGAACCACCTGTCGAATAGGGTCCGACCCTGCGGCTCTAGTCGCCACCGTACTTCCTGGATTAGAGGCGTCGGCAGGATTCGGTTGGCGCTGTTCGTTGTCCACTCTGGCGGAGCCACCGTCCAACGGGCGGCGTACTCGGCAGCAGATAGCTCTTACACCTCAGGCGTCGGGGTGCGTCGCGGGGCCTAGAGTAGTCGTCGAATGGGCGAATGGTGAAAACGAAGGGGCCGAGATCCGAGGGACGCGTGGTAGGGTGGCTCTCAGTGCCTGCTGGTACGAGGGCAGCTCCGACGGCCCTTCTTGCAATGCGATGCTGCCCGGCTGGCAATGGCGGTAGTATGGCGGCGGGGGGTCGTACCGCCGCGTCTCGGGGTCTCCTCCGAGTCCGTGGTGTACTCTTCTCCGTCGTCCGTGCTGTTGCCGGACGACGTTTCGCTCTCCGTGTCCGTGTAGACGTCGGACCTCTCCGAGTCGGTGTCCCCCGTGAGGTCGACGATTTCGTTCGTCCCGATGTGGTCTTCAGGTGCGGCGTTCATTGCGGTGGCTAGTTTCTTCTGGTGGCCTTAGAAGGGTTTAAGCTGATGTTGCGGAGATGGCTTTTGTCGCATCGGCAGTGTTGTTTTTATACCCGATACTCAAAATGAGTAAAAGTGGATGTGTGTAACGTCCAGAAGGAATCGTTTCCGACCCCATAAAGTATATATATTCTTGATCAGCATCAATAGCCGAGTCGATTGAGCCATGTCTGTCTGTCCGTCCGTCCGTCTGTCCGTCCCCTTCAGCTCCTAGTGCTCAAAGACTATAAGAGCTAGAGCAACGATATTTTGGATCCAGACTTCTGTGATATGTCACTGCAACAAAAATATTTCAAAACTTTGCCCCGCCCACTTCCGCCCCCACAAAGGACGAAAATCTGTGGCATCCACATTTTTAAAGATACGAGAAAACCAAAAACGCAGAATCGTAGAGAATGACCATATCTTTTAGACTGCAGAATCTGAATTGGATCGTATTATTATTATAGCCAGCATCAAGAAAACAATTTCATTTTTTCTCGCCCTGTCTTTCTCTAACACACACGTAGCATAGGCGGCTTTGCTTAGAGTAAAACATTAGCGCCTAGATCTCAGAGACTATAAAAGCTAGAGCAACCAAATTTGGTATCCACACTCCTAATATATCGGACCGAGACGAGTTTGTTTCAAAATTTCGCCCACCCCCTTCCGACCCCACAAAAGAATATTGCACATTCGAGAAAACTAAAAACGCAGAATCATAGATAATGACCATATCTATCAGATTGCTGAATCTGGATCAGATCGGATAATTTTTGTAGGCAAAAGCAACAAATTAATTTGCAGTGGCTACGCAGCGCCCGACGTCACGCTTAGACTGATTTTCTGTCTCTCTCGCACGCACTCTTTGTCGTGTAGCTTAATATTAGCGGCGTCTGCCGGAGGAGAGCCATACTGACTTAGTATCGGGTATAACTGTAGAGTTGCGGTGTCCGCAGCAACTCACAACGTTCCCCCTCGTTAAATTATTATTTAAAGTTTAATTTATAATGTTTTGATCAAAATAATATTTCACGTTTTATGGCTATCGATATGTAACGTTATCGCCTGTATGTTAATCGAAATATATCGTAGTCTCCATAAATATTCTCTCAGTGCATTATGCGGCTCTAGGTCTAAGCTTTTATGATATTTTTGGGGTCTGTGTCCACTTCCACGACTTGGCACATTCATTTTTCAATTGCCACACTTTACTCTCTCTTTCCTGCTCTCTCTCTCTCTCGCAGAATCGTAGAGAATGACCATATCTTTTAGACTGCAGAATCTGAATTGGATCGTATTATTATTATAGCCAGCATCAAGAAAACAATTTCATTTTTTCTCGCCCTGTCTCTCTCTAACACACACGTAGCATAGGCGGCTTTGCTTAGAGTAAAACATTAGCGCCTAGATCTCAGAGACTATAAAAGCTAGAGCAACCAAATTTTGTATCCACACTCCTAATATATCGGACCGAGACGAGTTTGTTTCAAAATTTCGCCCACCCCCTTCCGCCCCCACAAAAGAATATTGCACATTCGAGAAAACTAAAAACGCAGAATCATAGATAATGACCATATCTATCAGATTGCTGAATCTGGATCATATCGGATCATTTTTGTAGGCAAAAGCAACAAATTAATTTGCAGTGGCTACGCAGCGCCCGACGTCACGCTTAGACTGATTTTCTGTCTCTCTCGCACGCACTCTTTGTCGTGTCGCTTAATATTAGCGGCGGCTGCCGGATGAGAGCCATGCTGATTAAGTATCGGGTATAAATGTAGGTCTCCGCAGCAACTCACAACGGGGAACGTTGAAATATGTTTATCTAGTTTTTGGGACTTATTTCTATTCGTTGACTGAGTGACTAAAAATAATGAAAACCTATAATAAGTGCTAAGCCACACTGTGAGAGGGAGCTTGTTTTCTTCTTTCGTTTCAAAGGGTATCCATACTTTTCCCTTACTTTTTCTCACTCCCACATTCTCTTCCCCGCCTGCAATTATTCCCTGATTTTCCCCATCGTCTTCCCCTTTGTTTTCTTCGACTGCCCTTTCCCCCGGATTCCTTTTTCTTGTATTTCATCCATTTTATTGGTTTAATTTTGGTTTAATTTTTACAGGAACTTAATTTTAAAACCGGAAGTCTGATCACGAGCTCGCCAACGAGCTCCACTTAAAGCTAGTCGATGTTGCACTTCGAGCGGGATATTGGCGACAGTGCCAACGTGTCCGCCAAACAACAAAAGCGTGATCGTTACGAAGAAGCTGAAGACGAGCAGCACATTTGGACAACTGTCATGGTCAAGGGCGTGGTCGCAAAGATGGTGGTGGAGACGGAAAGTGCTACTCGGTGGGACAATTCGAGCAGGACATTGGTCCCACTTCCATGATTAAGGAAGGCTATAAGCACGGAAACGATCGTAAAGTAGGCGCTAGAGACGGCAAGCAAAACTCTATGGAGCAAATCAAGCAGCCAATTAAGAAGCCAATATAAAGACAGCCATGGTCAAGGCCCGCCACAAGCAACGTCGTGCTCGTAACGATGGAGGTGGTGATGGACAATTCAACTCCGTGGAGCAATTAGAGCAGCACATTGGAGGAGATCGGGGGTCGCGTCGCGGGGCCTAGAGTAGTCGTCGAATGGGAACTGCGGCACTAATTAGTGGATTCAAATGCGCAAAGAACTCGGTACCGAGCTCTGTGGCCTGGGGAGATCGCAAGCCAACGCTGCGCTGCGACGTGTACCGCCCTCTGCCCGTGGTATATGGATCCATACGGCTTTGCGGCGTTTGCTGTCCCGCAGGTAACTTAAATATGCGGTAACAGAGCTCATCTTAGAAATTTTTCATAAAACCAAAGAATAAAGAACAAAAATTCGGAAAAATTACAATAAAAATACTAGTACTAATTATTTGAAATTAAAAAAAGGAAATTTGTAGCTACAGATGTTGCTCGTACGGAGAACAACCTTCAACTAAACTGAGTCCTGGTCGTGGCTTTGCTTTCGATCCGACATATTTAATTCAACTTAAACCTGAGAGACTCCTTCGATTGAGTTTCTTGTGTGTTTGTAATTCAATTTTTTGTATGAAAATTTACATTGGGGCCACGTGCGCCATGTCGCGCTTCCATTAGTTCCGAAGTCTTTCGCGTTGTTGTGCCAATGACGACGCCAGCGGAAGCGACGATGCCCAGAGATGTGTGGCCGTTGGATACCGCTTTCAACGAATACGACGATTGTCGTATAACCATAAACGATTGGGGAAACTTAAGCTGTTGAACCATTTCTGAAAAAAATAGACATAAAAGTTAAAGTGAAACGAAAGTCGGCATCCAGGTCGTGGAAGTTGGGATCAAAGGGACGCATCGGTACGCCATACAAATTTTACTTATTTTACTTATTTTTCAGTTGAAACTTTTACAGCAAAAATTCTTGTGCAGATTCTTTGACGGAAAAGGAACGCCAAAACAAAGATGTCCAATGAAGCTAGGATTTTGCTAATCTTATCGATGTTCGATGGAATCGTTTCCACATCGTATCGTGTCGATGTTTTTGCCACTAATTTTAATATTAAGTATACATACATTTTCATGCTTTCGCGTATTGTTGTACTACGACTTCGAAATAATTCGACAGAGTTTAAATTTTTGTGTCGACAGTGTTTCATACCGTATCGATAGCTATCATCAATTGCTGTGCTATATCCAGAACAACATTGAAATCCTGTCGCAGCCACACACTAAAATCTTCTATGGCTATTGGACACGCTGCATTGGACACGGTTGCGTCTGCGCAATCCTTTTGATAATCTCATCGCTCACTCGTTATTTAAGCAGGCCACTCAGCTGTTTATGTGTATATCGAAGTCGATTGCATCTGTGGAAACTATTGAAACCCTGTTTCCTCTTTTCTAGAACGACTCGTGTGCTGGTTGGACGGACAACTGACGTATACAGTTGTCACGTTATATTGAAATCGCCCTATAAATTCCTATATCAGAATTAGTAATCGCCACAAAATGAAGAAATCGAACAAAAAAAAAAAAAAATGCAAGGAACCCTGGCAAAAGACCGATGGGGACATGCAGGAGGAGGTGCAGAAAGATGACGGCGTGGGTAAGAGTAAATTCGACGAAGATTTCGTCGATTTTCATGAGTGCGCTGGACTCGGACCGATCCTGCAAAGGTTCTGTAGTACCGTACCAGATAAGGTGCCCGAGGACTATGAGCAGATGTTCGAGACGATCGGGAAGGTCACTAAGGAAATGGTTGACTTTCGTAAGTATGAAGTATACGGGATGCTGTATCCCACTCTGGCCATTGCTTACCTGCAAATGGTGTGGAGCGGAAAGTTGCAGAGGCATATATACTTCGTAGGTAGGAACAAACACGAGCTGTACGACTCGTACAAGTGGCGCATCGAAAAGCTCATGCTGATCCGCAAACCACAAAGGGCCCTGGAACTGCTATCTGGTGCGGATAAAAAAAGTTCTGCATGTTCAGGAGCACCTTCAAGAACGCACAACGTACTCCAATCCCAGCTTTGGCCGAATGGGTACCTAAAGCGGCTCTTCGGCCACTTCGAAATGCCCCAAGAGCGGATTCTCTAGTGCCTAAAAATAAAATTATTTTGTTTATAGAAAAAAACTTGGAAATACGGATATTCCAGTCTATAAAACTCGACTTCCAGGACCAACACGTGTGAATTTACAGTAATTTTCTTTTTAGCCAAATTTCGTGAGGATCATCATCTTGGACTTTGACTTGTTGGATTTGCGGGATTAGCGAGACTCGCAGGGTGGCTTTGAGCATCTTTTCTTGGACCTTCTGCTTTTCCGCTTTTTGCAAGCCGACTTCTTGCGTCTGCGCATTCCACAACTCGCCTTCTTGGGCTTACTCTTAGCACAGGTGGGCTCCTGAAACATTCCTCCTCGTCCAGGGAGGAATCAGTCGACACTATTGCAGGGGCTGTTGGCTGGCTATGGCATCCCGTTCAGTGCAGAGCAAGCTGCTGCTGTTGCCTTGCTTAATGGGTCCTATGGAGATTGCAGGTCGATAGTCAGGCTGTAGAGAGCAAAAGGGAACTGCTGCACTCATTAGTGGATTTAAATGCGCAAAGAACTCAACCCACGGTACCGAGCTCTGTGGCCTGGGGAGATCGCAAGCCAACGATGCGCTGCGACTGCGTTTGCAGTCCCTCAGGTAATTTAAATATGCGGTAAGAGAGCTCATCTTACACATTTTTCACACGATTATAATTCAGATCGTTTTGGCTCGATACTATCGATTGCGCTACGATATATGTACGCCAACTTCAAATTAATTCACATTTTTAGCAATATAATGTAGGCCGTCTAACCTGGGAATGGCGAAAGAAGCGAAAATTATTGACATTTTTGAGTTTGAAAATATTTTTAATGAGCTGCATTTGAGAGATACTTTAACCCATGAACTGCAGCTGCCGTAAACTTAAATTTGGAAGTGGATAAATCTATATAATCCGAATGGGGTTGACACCTGGAGAAAACTAAGGAAATATTTATATATTCCGTAGATTTATGTACAGTTTTTTGTATGGAATAATAATAGAATTATCTATTTTTATTATTAATTACTCAAATATTTATGAAATTCAATTTAAATTGTTTTGATCAAAATTATAGTATTATATGTACATATTTTGTAGATGTATTTATAGTACAATGGAATAATAATAAGAATATTATGAATTATAATTATTTTTGTTTTCTACTTAATTTTTAAATAATTATTTAAAGTTTAATGTATAATGTTTTGATCAAAATAATATTTCACGTTTTATATCGATATGTAACGTTATCGCCTGTATGTTCTCTAAATATTCTCTCAGTGCATTATGCGGCTCTAGGTCTAAGCTTTTATGATGTTTTTGGGGTCTGTGTCCACTTCCACGACTTGGCACATTCAATTTTCAATTGCCACACTTTACTCTCTCAACCTCTCTCTTTCCTGCTCTCTCTCTCTCTTCCCTGCTCTCGGCTTTGAGGCGGAAATTGAAAACGTTAAGAAAGTTTCAATGTCTGGCATCTCTGGGAAATGTTGCGATGAAATGTGCCACGATATTGGCCGGTGCACGTTGGGCCTAACCATTTTGTTGTTTGTCCCCCATTTAGTTATTTGTTTGTTGATTTCCCGCCCGTTATGCTGCCATCGGCTCCTGTTCGCTGCTGCTTTTGCTGCCATTATTATTAGGCTCAAATTGCTGCACTTTGCTTTGCATTTTAATTACTCGGCGAAGAGGCAAACGCAAAGGCAGGCGGCATCTTTGCATCTCGGAAATGTTGCACAATTTAAACGAAAAGCGAAATGCGAAAAGTTAAAGCGAAAACGAGGCAACAACAGCCAAAGGGCGTGGATGGGGAAGGGGGTTGCGGGGGGAGCATTGCTAACAAGTTGCTGCCTCGATGCCTGTCAGGGCCCGTCTTCTGTCTGTCAGTCGCACAGCCCCACCTACCCTTCAGCACCTGCTACTGTCCGTGCCCCTGCCCCTATGGCTCCTTCTCTTCTGCGTGGTTTGTGGCATTTCTCAAGGGATTTGCAATTTGGAAAAGTTGGCTTTTCTTTGCATCTAAAATCATACAAATTATTGTCAAAATATAAATTATTTTTATTTTAAATTACTGTCCAAATCAAGGGCTATCATTCGGGGGCGCATAGCTGATGGAAATGGGGTCTTCGGTGAGGGCACAGGCTAGTGAAACGCATCCGCGCTTGGTCCTTGATGATGGCCATCGCGCAGCCCTACGACTTCACGGTTCACAATTTTTGTGGAGCTGCACAATGGCCTACAAATGGCCCATGGGCCAAACCATCAAGATATTCCAGAAAATTTTAACGGTATATACTAGCCTTCCATCCAGTCACTCCAACACACAGCCATTGACCATTTTCCAGCCTCAGCCGCGACTCAGACTGGGGAGCAAGGCCTATTGGGGCGCCTCCGAATGTGGCACACGGAGATGCTTCGTTTAAAATTTTGAATAAAGATCGAAATTGTTTTTGAAATATGTATATCTAGTTTTTGGGACTTATTTCTATTCGTTGACTGAGTGACTAAAAATAATGAAAACCTATAATAAGTGCTAAGCCACACTGTGAGAGGGAGCTGGTTTTCTTCTATCGTTTCAAAGGGTATCCATACTTTTCCCTTACTTTTTCTCACTCCGACATTCTCTTCCCCGCCTGCAATTATTCCCTGATTTTCCCCATCGTTTTCCCCTTAGTTTTCTTCGACTGCCCTTTCTTCTTTCCCCCGGATTACTTTTCTTGTATTTCATCCATTTTATTGGTTTCATTTTTATAGGAACTTCATTTTAAAACCGGAAGTCTGATCACGAGTTCGCCAACGAGCTCCACTTCAAGCTAAAGTCGATGGTGCACTTCGAGCGGGATATTGGCGACAGTGCCAACGTGTCCGCCAAACAACAAAAGCGTGATCGTTACGAAGAAGCTGGAGACGAGCAGCATATTGGGACAACTGTCATGGTCAGGGGCGGTCGTAAGTAAGGGCGTGGTCGCAACGATGGTGGTGGAGACGGAAAGTGCAACTCGGTGGGACAATTCGAGCAGGACATTGGTAAAGTAGGCGCTGGAGACGGCAAGCAAAACTCCATGGAGCAAATCAAGCAGCCAATTAAGAAGACAGCCATGGTCAAGGCCGGCCACAAGCAACGTCGTGCTCGTAACGATGGAGGTGGTGATGGACGATTCAACTCCGTGGAGCAATTAGAGCAGCACATTGGTCCCACTGTCATGATCAAGGACGGTCAAAAACAAGAGCAAGATCGTAACGATCTGGTGGAGACGGCAAGCGTTCCAAGCAGGCAAAACAGCGACGCCGTGCTAAGATGCCAGACAGTATCGATTAACATGTTTGTTTGCCATGTAATGTTTGTCCGTTTTTTGTTTCATATTTTATAAAGCAAACACAAATTAATGGGAGTACCAAGATTACCCTGCAGCTAAGGCATCTACAAATTCTCACCTCGATTGCCGCAGAGCGCCGTTGCTGTATCCTTTACCCCTTCCCCATGGAAATAATGACGCCCTTCATGGACGAGGGCGGTGGTGGTGGCGGTCGAGCCCGCGGGGATACTGGTGATCCCGGCGACAAGAGGCGGGAGAGTATCCTGACCAATTTTTTCTTCGGAAGCAAATCCGAAGCCGATTCGAATGTCAATTCAACAGCGGTGCCAAAGGCAGATGTCGCACCCAAGGCGGAATTATGACCGAATCCGAAACATTCGTGCGACACAGAACCGTTGGCCAACCTGGCGTTTATGGTCGTCCTAAGCTATCAGCAATTCCTGCAAAATCGTCGATAATCAAGCCCTGGGCCTGGGCTGGCAGATTTATTGTAGAAAAAATACCAAATGTACTAGACACACTCATAAGAATACTAGATTGATACTAGAAAAATCACATAAAATATAGCATACTATGTCGTATAATATTTTTGTTTTTATCCTACTATGTACTCGAAAACATATCTCATGGAGAAAAGCAGTCACTGCCTGAAGTGTCAGACGAGATACTCGCTTGGATTTCACAATCACACACAATCACAGACGAGCACTACATACTACACACTACACATCTAGTTTTACTTCTCCCCCAATCGAAGGGGGCACTTCGTGGCAACCGGCACGTGATCGAGGACCTCACCCTAGACGATGGCAATGCTGTTCCCATCTACGATATGATCCAGTGGCGCGATCGTGGGCTGAACGAGAAACTGGATGCTCAAAACGTTTTGAATGTAAGTATCTTTAGACTGGCAAAGAAGTAACCTCTAAAGTATCTGCCCCTTGGGGACCTACAGGCCAGCTTGGAGTGGAGGAGAATGCGTTGGTGTTCCGGTTATCCGCAGGCCAGCTTCTGGCGCGGACGTGTTCAACAGCTCGGCGAGCGAGTGTGTGCCATCCGACTGATTTGTTGCCGCAAATGACCAGACTATTGTGTAGTTTTATATATTTTATAAAGAAATACAAGACAAGAAAAGTTTATCGGGTAGACGAATAGACGTAGACGAATATCACCCAATTTGCGGTTGCCCTTCTATGCCTTAAAGCATTCGTGAATCCTTACATCTTCCGATCATCCCCTTTAAAGGTTTCCTTCTTGGCCACTAAATCAGTTATAATGTTCTTCGTCTCAAGGGAGATTGGGAGTGGGAGGGAGAGTGGGAGTGGGAGGGGTGGGAGAGGTGGATCGGGGCTGGAGTGAACGTCGCTCGTCGTGCATACGAAACGGCGTGCGTGGACTCGGGGTGGGGTAGTGTCGGTGCCTCGGCTAGTTGGAGTGAACTTACGCAATCGGGTGTTTACTTGGATAATTTGACACTATATTATAATTCTTAGCGCTTTAAATGAACTTAGTTTAATTGATCGCCGGTGTTTCTTGTAAGATTCGGGTACAATGTCTGAACTCCGAACCAGGTTTTCTGCGTTAGTTGTGCTTTGGTTCTCGTCGCCGTCTTTTTATAGGTCCGTATTGCTGGGTCTGCGGGTTTGAAAATGCACTTCCGCGTCGGGGTGCACTTTGCCGTTCTTGGTGATCGTCGCAGATTTTCGCGGCCACATCTTTCCGCAGTTGATGAACCCGGAAGACCGCACTTGGCCGATGGCTTGGCCTGGAGTGGGGAAAGTCCGCGTGACCTGATGTCTTTGGTCAGCTTTATGGAGTTGGCGCGTGTTGATCGGTGGTTGCTTGCTGAGAGGGGGCGTTGGTTGTGGGGTGTGGTGTGATGCGCTCATTATAAATCGGGGGACGGATTTTATCGAAACCTTTTAGGTTCGTTACACCCTCCCCTTTCTTCCCCGACGAGAGTTACGAAGACTCGTGCGTCGGGTGTGCGGCGGTGGATCCGGTACGTTTGCTCGAACCACCTGTCGAATAGGGTCCGACCCTGCGGCTCTAGTCGCCACCGTACTTCCTGGATTAGAGGCGTCGGCAGGATTCGGTTGGCGCTGTTCGTTGTCCACTCTGGCGGAGCCACCGTCCAACGGGCGGCGTACTCGGCAGCAGATAGCTCTTACACCTCAGGCGTCGGGGTGCGTCGCGGGGCCTAGAGTAGTCGTCGAATGGGCGAATGGTGAAAACGAAGGGGCCGAGATCCGAGGGACGCGTGGTAGGGTGGCTCTCAGTGCCTGCTGGTACGAGGGCAGCTCCGACGGCCCTTCTTGCAATGCGATGCTGCCCGGCGGGCAATGGCGGTAGTATGGCGGCGGGGGGTCGTACCTCCGGGTCTCGGGGGTCTCCTCCTCCTCCGAGTCCGTGGTGTACTCTTCTCCGTCGTCCGTGCTGTTGCCGGACGACGTTTCGCTCTCCGTGTCCGTGTAGACGTCGGACCTCTCCGAGTCGGTGTCCCCCGTGAGGTCGAAGATTTCGTTCGTCCCGATGTGGTCTTCAGGTGCGGCGTTCATTGCGGTGGCTAGTTTCTTCTGGTGGCCTTAGAAGGGTTTAAGCTGATGTTGCGGAGATGGCTTTTGTCGCATCGGCAGTGTTGTTTTTATACCCGATACTCAAAATGAGTAAAAGTGGATGTGTGTAACGTCCAGAAGGAATCGTTTCCGACCCCATAAAGTATATATATTCTTGATCAGCATCAATAGCCGAGTCGATTGAGCCATGTCTGTCTGTCCGTCTGTCCGTCCGTCCGTCTGTCCGTCCGTCCGTCTGTCCGTCCCCTTCAGCGCCTAGTGCTCAGAGACTATAAGAGCTAGAGCTAGAGTGCAAAATCTGAACTAGATCGTATAATTATTATAGCCAGAATCAAGAAAACAATTTCACTCTTTCTCGCTCTGTCTCTCTCTAACACACAGGTTTCATGGTCGGTTTTGCCAATTGCAAAATATGAGTTCAAGGATCTCAGAACCCATAAGAGCCATAAGAACCCTATCACTACTGTGATATCGCCCCTTGACCGTTTTGTATCAAAATTTCGACACCCCCCCTTCCGCCCACGCAAAGGACGAAAATCTGGGGCAACCAAAAATCTCAGAGACTATTAAGGCTAGAGTAACCAAATTTGGTATCCGCACTTCTGTTAGATCTTACTATAAAACGTATATCTCAGAATTTCGCCCCACCCGCATCCGGCCCCACAAAGGACGAAAATCTGTTGCATCCACAATATTGCAGATTTGAGAAAACTAAAAACGCAGAATCATAGAGAATGACCATATCTATCCAGTTGCTGAAGTTGGATCAGATCGGATAATTTTTATAGCCGAAAAGAAAAAAATCAATTTTCTCTGGCTACGCAGCGTCCGACGTCACGCTCAGACTGATTTTCTGTCTCTCTCGCACGCACTCTTTGTCGTGTCGTTTAATATTAGCGGTGTCTGACGGTGGAGAGCCATACTGACTTAGTATCGGGTATAACTGTAGAGTTGCGGTGTCCGCAGCAACTCACAACGTTCCCCCTCGTTCCTTTTAGCGTTGTACCTCGATGAGGGTCCTCGTCAGCGGTTCTGCGGTGCAATTGGATCCTCGGGCTGTTTCGACAGTGCTCCCGGGCCCTCCTGCTGACGGGTGCTTTTTTTCTTTTTCTTTTTATTCTTCCGTGTGCTCGTCTTCTGGGTTTGGCGCCGGGTCGTCCCATAGACTTCGTTGATCGTTGTTTGCGGTCTGGGGACGGTGTTCGCGGGTTGCTTCGTCGGGGGGGAGGTTAATAGAGTCTGGCCCCTGGTTTGGCCGACGTCGTCATGATTTGGGGTGTGCGGGACGGCTCGATCGGCGGTTGTTGGCCGTTCTGTTCTGTTCCGGCGCCTTTACGTTGCGGCGGCGGTAGAACATTCCGATGATGACGCACGACGGTGACGAGTGTGAGTACGTACGATGACGTACTCTTCACTGTCAGTAAATCGCGCTGGTTGTCGATGTGGTTGAGATTCTTCAGGCTTAGTTCTCGTAAGAACGGTAAGCTGAGCTTCTCGTGGTGGTCCGTCACGTTGACTCGGGCCATAGCTGCTACTACTTCTTTCCTTTTGGAATCGCCCAGGTGGTTGATGTAGGTGCCGTTCAGTGCGACTCGGCTGGAGTACGAAATGATGTACGTCCCCGAGATGTCGTGGGTGGCCCCTGCGTCGTCAATGACGGTCACGTTGGCGTCGTTTACGATGATCCTGCCGTGGTCGTCTGTTGTTATTGGGTCCAGATGTCCTGATAGCGTGGCGCAGTGTGCAGTGGATCCCGCTACTAGTTGTTGCGCGCAGGTAGTTTTCGTCGCTCCTTGCAAAACGTTGCGGCGACGCTGGGTTCGCAGCTGCCGATGTTGAGTACTCGGGTCCCGCACTCGGCCACCGCTTCCTCGTCGCTGAAATCCAAGATTTTGTTCTCGTGTTGCACCGGGAATATGAGCAATTTCTTGCAGATGAGCTCGGTCTGGGGGAACCTTATCAGAAACCGTAGTAGGTCGGCGTTCTGGAAGACGGTGACGTTGGAGACTTCCAGGAGTTCCACCTGGGCCATCCTGTTCACCCTGAACTCTTCGATAGTTCGTTGGGTTCGGTTTCTGGCTACGATGCTGCCCATTTTCGTACGTGTAGTCTGGGTACTTCTGGGGTTCGTCTTGGACTTATTGGATCCTTTGTTTAAGCCAGGTGCATGCTGTGTCGTCTTCCTCGATGCGGCAACCTCCAATGGTTGTCTTGACAGGGCGTCCGCGACTGCGTTCTGGTTGCCGGCCCGATAATGCACGTCGTATTGGTATTGCTGTAGTTCGAGCGCCCATCTTGCTACTCTATTGTAAGGGCTCTCGAGGGTATTCAGCCACTTTAGTGCGAGATGATCGGTTATGACGTCGAATCGGTAGCCTTCGAGATAGCATCGCAGTTTTCGGATCGACCAGATGACGGCGAGGCATTCCTTGTCGGTGGCCGAGTAGTTTTCTTCTGCCTTGTTGAGGCGTCGACTGACGAATGCGATGACCCGCTCTTTCCCTTCGATCTCTTGGGTGATGACCGCGCCTACTCCAAGGTTGCTTGCGTCCGTCTGCAGGGAAAATTTTACGTTCAAGTCTGGGCAGGCGAGTACCGGTGCGGTGGTGAGCAGTGTTTTCAGCTCGTCGAAGGCGTCTTGTTGTTCTTGGCCCCATGTCCATGCTTTCCCTCCCTTCAGCAACAGTGACATTGGTTGGACTACGGTGGCAAAGTTTGGGACGAATCTGCGGTACCACCCGGCCATGCTTACGTATTGTCGTAGCTCCTTCAGGTTGGTCGGCGGCCTCAGATCCTTTACGGCTGCGATTTTGTCGGGGTCCGTGTGGATACCTTCTTCGCTGATCATGTGGCCAGCTATTTTATCCGGCGTTGGAAGAAGGCGCACTTGTCCGTGTTGACCCGTAGGTTTGCCTTCCGCAGTCGTGCGAAAACTTCTTTCACGTTGTTCAGGTGTTCCTGGAAGCTTTTCCCGACGATGACGATGTCGTCGAGATATGCGAACGCGAATGGTTCCATGTAAGCCGAAAGGCATTACTTGCCATTGGTATAATCCTCGGCCGCGTATCGTGAATGCCGTGGCTTCCCGGCTGTAGCGGGCCATTGGTATCTGCCAGTACACGTTTTTATACCCGATACTCAAAATGAGTATTGGGGTATATTAGATTTGTGGTAAAAGTGGATGTGTGTAACGTCCAGAAGGAATCGTTTCCGACCCTATAAAGTATATATATTCTTGATCAGCATCAATAGCCGAGTCGATTGAGCCCTGTCTGTCTGTCCGTCCGTCCGTCTGTCCGTCTGTCCGTCCCCTTCAGCGCCTAATGCTCAAAGACTATAAGAGCTAGAGCAACGATGTTTTGGATCCAGACTTCTGTGATATGTCACTGCTCCAAAAATATTTCAAAACTTTGCCCCGCCCACTTCCGCCCCCACAAAGGGCGAAAATCTGTGGCCTCCACAATTTCGACGATACGAGAAAACTAAAAACGCAGAATCGTAGAAGATGACTATATCTTCTAGAGTGCAAAATCTGAACCAGATCGTATAATTATTACAGCCAGAATCACGAAAACAATATCACTCTTTCTCGCTCTGTCTCACTCTAACACACAGGTTTCATGGTCGGTTTTGCCAATTGCAAAATATGAGTTCAAGGATCTCAGAACCTATAAAAGCCAGAGCAACCAAATTTGGTATCCACACTCCTGTGATATCGGACCTTGACCGTTTCATGTCCAAATTTCGCCACACCCCCTTCCGCCCCCGCAAAGGACGAAAATCTGAGGCAACCACAAATCTCAGAGACTATTAAGGCTAGAGTAACCAAATTTGGTACACACACTCCTTTAAGATGTCACTATAAAACGTATATCTCAGAATTTCGCCCCACCCCCATCCGCCCCCACAAAGTACGAAAATCTGTTGCATCCACAATATTGCAGATTTGAGAAAACTAAAACGCAGAATCATAGATAATGACCATATCTATTAGA
>NW_020825666.1:0-45384 GCF_003286085.1 Drosophila persimilis
TGCAAGTGCTGGATAGCGAAGGGATCTATATAAGTGCAGGTGCCATATAGCTGCGGAGGTTCCACTTTTTTTGGGCTATAGTGCCATATTGGTGCTTATGCCCAAGATGTGCGATCCTGCCACATTTCCTGGAGCGTGGGTGCTATATAGGTGCGGTGGTTCTGTATACATGCCAGTGCTGGATAGGGAAGGGTTCTTTATAACTGCAGGTGCCATATAGTTGCGGAGGTTCCACTTTTTTGGGGCTATATTGCCATATTGGTGCTTATGCCCAAAATATGCGATCCTGCCACATTTCCTGGAGCGTGGATGCTATATAGGTGCGGTGATTCAGTATACATGCCTGTGCTGGATAGGGAAGGGTTCTATATAAGTGCAGGTGCCATATAGTTGCGGAGGTTCCACTTTTTTGGGGCTATATTGCCATATTGGTGCTTATGCCCAAAATATGCGATCCTGCCACATTTCCTGGAGCGTGGATGCTATATAGGTGCGGTGGTTCAGTATACATGCCAGTGCTGGATAGGGAAGGGTTCTTTATAAGTGCAGGTGCCATATAGTTGCGGAGGTTCCACTTTTTGGGGCTATATTGCCATATTGGTGCTTATGCCCAAAATATGCGATCCTGCCACATTTCCTGGAGCGTGGATGCTATATAGGTGCGGTGATTCAGTATACATGCCAGTGCTGGATAGGGAAGGGTTCTATATAAGTGCAGGTGCCATATAGTTGCGGAGGTTCCACTCTTTTGGGGCTATATTGCCATATTGGTGCTTATGCCCAAAATATGCAATTCTGTCACATTTCCTGGAGCGTGGATGCTATATAGGTGCGGTGGTTCAGTAAACATGCCAGTGCTGGATAGGGAAGGGTTCTATATAAGTGCAGGTGCCATATAGTTGCGGAGGTTCCACTCTTTTGGGGCTATATTGCCATATTGGTGCTTATGCCCAAAATATGCAATCCTGCCACATTTCCTGGAGCGTGGATGCTATATAGGTTCGGTGGTTCAGTATACATGCCAGTGCTGGATAGGGAAGGGTTCTTTATAAGTGCAGGTGCCATGTAGTTATGGAGGTTCCACTTTTTTGGGGATATATTGCCATATTGGTACTTATGCCCAAAATATGCGATCCTGCCACATTTCCTGGAGCGTGGATGCTATATAGGTGCGGTGATTCAGTATACATGCCAGTGCTGGATAGGGAAGGGTTCTATATAAGTGCAGGTGCCATATAGTTGCGGAGGTTTGTAGTGGCCAGTGAAGCAAACCCAGATTAAATTCCCTAATAATTTCCCAGATATAAAGCAGATTCAAATCACGCGCCAACTTGATTAGTTCGAACACCAAGGCTTTAAAAACAGCTACTTCGAATATGGAGCTTTAATTGCTCGAATGTTCTTTTTCGTCTCTCGAGACCGAATTCCATGGAAGGGCCCCGTTAAAGCTCGTCTATGCCGCTTAAGCCGACAGCGACGGTGAACACGCGGATCAATTCCATTTTTCTCCCAAAACACTTCGGCTGTGCCTGTGCCAATAGTGCCAAACTCTAGTGGAAGTCCACGTGTCCCTGTATTACATAATACATACCAAATTACATAATTGCAAGTCGGCGGAGAATCGACTAAAAAGCAAGATCAAGCTATATTGTGTGGTGAAAGTGCAAAGTGCTACGTAGAGAAAAAAAAAGAAGGTGATTATAAAGGAAAGCAGGTTTGGTACATTCACTGAATTCCGAATCTATTACAGAATCTCTTGGTCACTGGAGGTCTGCCGTGCTTTGGCGCTCTCACGCCTAAACCCCCCCCACGCAACCTCCAGTGTCCTATTTTTGGCCGCTTCGAATTACCAGCGTCTCCGTTGTACGGACGATCTGCATCGACTTTTGAATGCCCTCTAATCGTATCTTGCAAGATACAACTCAACATCCTTGATGCGGAATCGACAACGCCTAGGAATTAAAGTGGAAATTTATGTCAGCTGAAATTGTGCAGAAAATGTGAATACCAGAGCAGGAATCGGAATCTAGGGTGACCTGTGTCGTGGACAACATGTGATCATCGATTCGTGAGTACGAACATACCCGAGAAATAGCAGGGTATAGCAGCGGTGCAGCGTAATGAAAGGGAGAGCGTGATAACTCACACGCCAAGAGCGAGCTTTCGTTCGAAGAGAAGTCGGACATATGCGTGCGTATGCACACACATATAAACGTGCATTAATTTGATCATCGACATTCTCTTTGCTTTGTCTTGTTCTTTTCTTTTGCTTGCATTCTTGTGTTTGCACTTCAATTAAATTTGACTTTAAATGTAAAATCATATAAACATATACATTTATATTAAGGAATATCTTTCCTATAGAATTAATTTCTTTATCTTATGTCTTAAGTTCCTTTCCTAATTAACTCAATGTTAAGCCTTGATTAACTCTGGCAATGTCGGCCAAAATATCATTCTTTAATTCTTTACTATTTTTATATAATTAATATTAATATAATTAAGATGTGCGATCCTGCCACATTTCCTGGAGCGTGGATGCTATATAGGTGCGGTGGTTCTGTATACATGCCAGTGCTGGATAGGGAAGGGTTCTTTATAACTGCAGGTGCCATATAGTTGCGGAGGTTCCACTTTTTTGGGGCTATATTGCCATATTGGTGCTTATGCCCAAAATATGCGATCCTGCCACATTTCCTGGAGCGTGGATGCTATATAGGTGCGGTGGTTCAGTATACATGCCAGTGCTGGATAGGGAAGGGTTCTATATAAGTGCAGGTGCCATATAGTTGCGGAGGTTCCACTTTTTTATGGGCTAGAGTGCCATATTGGTGCTAGTGCCAAAGATGTGCGATCCTGTCACATTTCCTGGAGCGTGGGGGCTATATAGGTGCGGTGGTTCAATATACATGCAAGTGCTAGATAGGGAAGGTTTCTATATAAGTGCAGGTGCCATATAGCTGCGGAGGTTCCACTTTTTTGGGGATATAGTGTCATGTTGGTTCTAGTGCCCAAGATTTGCGATCCTGCCACATTTCCTGGAGCGTGGATTCCATATAGTTGCGGTGGTTCAATATACATGCAAGTGCTGGATAGGGAAGGGTTCTATATAAGTGTAAGTGCCATATAGTTGCGGGGTTCAATTTTTTTTTTGGGCTATATTGCCAAACTGGTGCTTGTGCCCAAAATGTGCGATCCTGCCACATTTCCTGGAGCGTGGGTGCTATATAGGTGCGATGGTTCAATATACGTGCAAGTGCTGGATAGTGATGGGTTCTATATAAGTGTAAGTGCCATATAGTTGCGGGGTTCAACTTTATTTGGGACTATAGTGTCATATTGGTTCTAGTACCCAAGATGTGCGATCCTGCCACATTTCCTGGAGCGTGGGTGCTATATAGGTGCGGTGAATCAATATACATGCAAGTGCTAGATAAGGAAGGTATCTATATAAGTGCAGGTGCCATATAGTTGCGGGGTTCCACTTTTTTTGGGGCTAAATTGCCAAACTGGTGCTGGTGCCCAAAATGTGCGATCCTGCCACATTTCCTGGAGCGTGGGTGCTATATAGGTGCGGTGGTTCAATATACGTGCAAGTGCTGGATAGGGAAGGGTTCTATATAAGTGCGGTGGTTCAATATACGTGCAAGTGCTGGATAGCGAAGGGATCTATATAAGTGCAGGTGCCATATAGCTGCGGAGGTTCCACTTTTTTTGGGCTATAGTGCCATATTGGTGCTTATGCCCAAGATGTGCGATCCTGCCACATTTCCTGGAGCGTGGGTGCTATATAGGTGCGGTGGTTCAATATACTTGCAAGTGCTGGATAGGGATGGGATCTATATAAGTGTAAGTGCCATATAGCTGCGGAGGTTCCACTTTTTTTGGGCTATAGTGCCATATTGGTGCTAGTGCCCAAGATGTGCGATCCTGCCACATTTCCTGGAGCGTGGATGCTATATAGGTGCGGTGGTTCTGTATACATGCCAGTGCTGGATAGGGAAGGGTTCTTTATAACTGCAGGTGCCATATAGTTGCGGAGGTTCCACTTTTTTGGGGCTATATTGCCATATTGGTGCTTATGCCCAAAATATGCGATCCTGCCACATTTCCTGGAGCGTGGATGCTATATAGGTGCGGTGGTTCAGTATACATGCCAGTGCTGGATAGGGAAGGGTTCTTTATAAGTGCAGGTGCCATATAGTTGCGGAGGTTCCACTTTTTTGGGGCTATATTGCCATATTGGTGCTTATGCCCAAAATATGCGATCCTGCCACATTTCCTGGAGCGTGGATGCTATATAGGTGCGGTGATTCAGTATACATGCCAGTGCTGGATAGGGAAGGGTTCTATATAAGTGCAGGTGCCATATAGTTGCGGAGGTTCCACTCTTTTGGGGCTATATTGCCATATTGGTGCTTATGCCCAAAATATGCAATTCTGTCACATTTCCTGGAGCGTGGATGCTATATAGGTGCGGTGGTTCAGTAAACATGCCAGTGCTGGATAGGGAAGGGTTCTATATAAGTGCAGGTGCCATATAGTTGCGGAGGTTCCACTCTTTTGGGGCTATATTGCCATATTGGTGCTTATGCCCAAAATATGCAATCCTGCCACATTTCCTGGAGCGTGGATGCTATATAGGTGCGGTGGTTCAGTATACATGCCAGTGCTGGATAGGGAAGGGTTCTTTATAAGTGCAGGTGCCATGTAGTTATGGAGGTTCCACTTTTTTGGGGCTATATTGCCATATTGGTGCTTATGCCCAAAATATGCGATCCTGCCACATTTCCTGGAGCGTGGATGCTATATAGGTGCGGTGATTCAGTATACATGCCAGTGCTGGATAGGGAAGGGTTCTATATAAGTGCAGGTGCCATATAGTTGCGGAGGTTCCACTTTTTTGGGTCTATATTGCCATATTGGTGCTTATGCCCAAAATATGCAATTCTGTCACATTTCCTGGAGCGTGGATGCTATATAGGTGCGGTGGTTCAGTAAACATGCCAGTGCTGGATAGGGAAGGGTTCTATATAAGTGCAGGTGCCATATAGTTGCGGAGGTTCCACTTTTTTGGGTCTATATTGCCATATTGGTGCTTATGCCCAAAATATGCGATCCTGCCACATTTCCTGGAGCGTGGATGCCATATAGGTGCGATGGTTCAGTATACATGCCAGTGCTGGATAGGGAAGGGTTCTATATAAGTGCAGGTGCCATATAGTTGCGGAGGTTCCACTTTTTTATGGGCTAGAGTGCCATATTGGTGCTAGTGCCAAAGATGTGCGATCCTGTCACATTTCCTGGAGCGTGGGGGCTATATAGGTGCGGTGGTTCAGTATACATGCCAGTGCTGGATAGGGAAGGGTTCTATATAAGTGCAGGTGCCATATAGTTGCGGAGGTTCCACTTTTTTATGGGGTAGAGTGCCATATTGGTGCTAGTGCCAAAGATGTGCGATCCTGCCACATTTCCTGGAGCGTGGATGCTATATAGGTGCGGTGATTCAGTATACATGCCAGTGCTGGATAGGGAAGGGTTCTATATAAGTGCAGGTGCCATATAGTTGCGGAGGTTTGTAGTGGCCAGTGAAGCAAACCCAGATTAAATTCCCTAATAATTTCCCAGATATAAAGCAGATTCAAATCACGCGCCAACTTGATTAGTTCGAACACCAAGGCTTTAAAAACAGCTACTTCGAATATGGAGCTTTAATTGCTCGAATGTTCTTTTTCGTCTCTCGAGACCGAATTCCATGGAAGGGCCCCGTTAAAGCTCGTCTATGCCGCTTAAGCCGACAGCGACGGTGAACACGCGGATCAATTCCATTTTTCTCCCAAAACACTTCGGCTGTGCCTGTGCCAATAGTGCCAAACTCTAGTGGAAGTCCACGTGTCCCTGTATTACATAATACATACCAAATTACATAATTGCAAGTCGGCGGAGAATCGACTAAAAAGCAAGATCAAGCTATATTGTGTGGTGAAAGTGCAAAGTGCTACGTAGAGAAAAAAAAAGAAGGTGATTATAAAGGAAAGCAGGTTTGGTACATTCACTGAATTCCGAATCTATTACAGAATCTCTTGGTCACTGGAGGTCTGCCGTGCTTTGGCGCTCTCACGCCTAAACCCCCCCCACGCAACCTCCAGTGTCCTATTTTTGGCCGCTTCGAATTACCAGCGTCTCCGTTGTACGGACGATCTGCATCGACTTTTGAATGCCCTCTAATCGTATCTTGCAAGATACAACTCAACATCCTTGATGCGGAATCGACAACGCCTAGGAATTAAAGTGGAAATTTATGTCAGCTGAAATTGTGCAGAAAATGTGAATACCAGAGCAGGAATCGGAATCTAGGGTGACCTGTGTCGTGGACAACATGTGATCATCGATTCGTGAGTACGAACATACCCGAGAAATAGCAGGGTATAGCAGCGGTGCAGCGTAATGAAAGGGAGAGCGTGATAACTCACACGCCAAGAGCGAGCTTTCGTTCGAAGAGAAGTCGGACATAAGCGTGCGTATGCACACACATATAAACGTGCATTAATTTGATCATCGACATTCTCTTTGCTTTGTCTTGTTCTTTTCTTTTGCTTGCATTCTTGTGTTTGCACTTCAATTAAATTTGACTTTAAATGTAAAATCATATAAACATATACATTTATATTAAGGAATATCTTTCCTATAGAATTAATTTCTTTATCTTATGTCTTAAGTTCCTTTCCTAATTAACTCAATGTTAAGCCTTGATTAACTCTGGCAATGTCGGCCAAAATATCATTCTTTAATTCTTTACTATTTTTATATAATTAATATTAATATAATTAAGATGTGCGATCCTGCCACATTTCCTGGAGCGTGGATGCTATATAGGTGCGGTGGTTCTGTATACATGCCAGTGCTGGATAGGGAAGGGTTCTTTATAACTGCAGGTGCCATATAGTTGCGGAGGTTCCACTTTTTTGGGGCTATATTGCCATATTGGTGCTTATGCCCAAAATATGCGATCCTGCCACATTTCCTGGAGCGTGGATGCTATATAGGTGCGGTGGTTCAGTATACATGCCAGTGCTGGATAGGGAAGGGTTCTATATAAGTGCAGGTGCCATATAGTTGCGGAGGTTCCACTTTTTTATGGGCTAGAGTGCCATATTGGTGCTAGTGCCAAAGATGTGCGATCCTGTCACATTTCCTGGAGCGTGGGGGCTATATAGGTGCGGTGGTTCAATATACATGCAAGTGCTAGATAGGGAAGGTTTCTATATAAGTGCAGGTGCCATATAGCTGCGGAGGTTCCACTTTTTTGGGGATATAGTGTCATGTTGGTTCTAGTGCCCAAGATTTGCGATCCTGCCACATTTCCTGGAGCGTGGATTCCATATAGTTGCGGTGGTTCAATATACATGCAAGTGCTGGATAGGGAAGGGTTCTATATAAGTGTAAGTGCCATATAGTTGCGGGGTTCAATTTTTTTTTTGGGCTATATTGCCAAACTGGTGCTTGTGCCCAAAATGTGCGATCCTGCCACATTTCCTGGAGCGTGGGTGCTATATAGGTGCGATGGTTCAATATACGTGCAAGTGCTGGATAGTGATGGGTTCTATATAAGTGTAAGTGCCATATAGTTGCGGGGTTCAACTTTATTTGGGACTATAGTGTCATATTGGTTCTAGTACCCAAGATGTGCGATCCTGCCACATTTCCTGGAGCGTGGGTGCTATATAGGTGCGGTGAATCAATATACATGCAAGTGCTAGATAAGGAAGGTATCTATATAAGTGCAGGTGCCATATAGTTGCGGGGTTCCACTTTTTTTGGGGCTAAATTGCCAAACTGGTGCTGGTGCCCAAAATGTGCGATCCTGCCACATTTCCTGGAGCGTGGGTGCTATATAGGTGCGGTGGTTCAATATACGTGCAAGTGCTGGATAGGGAAGGGTTCTATATAAGTGCGGTGGTTCAATATACGTGCAAGTGCTGGATAGCGAAGGGATCTATATAAGTGCAGGTGCCATATAGCTGCGGAGGTTCCACTTTTTTTGGGCTATAGTGCCATATTGGTGCTTATGCCCAAGATGTGCGATCCTGCCACATTTCCTGGAGCGTGGGTGCTATATAGGTGCGGTGGTTCAATATACTTGCAAGTGCTGGATAGGGATGGGATCTATATAAGTGTAAGTGCCATATAGCTGCGGAGGTTCCACTTTTTTTGGGCTATAGTGCCATATTGGTGCTAGTGCCCAAGATGTGCGATCCTGCCACATTTCCTGGAGCGTGGATGCTATATAGGTGCGGTGGTTCTGTATACATGCCAGTGCTGGATAGGGAAGGGTTCTTTATAACTGCAGGTGCCATATAGTTGCGGAGGTTCCACTTTTTTGGGGCTATATTGCCATATTGGTGCTTATGCCCAAAATATGCGATCCTGCCACATTTCCTGGAGCGTGGATGCTATATAGGTGCGGTGGTTCAGTATACATGCCAGTGCTGGATAGGGAAGGGTTCTTTATAAGTGCAGGTGCCATATAGTTGCGGAGGTTCCACTTTTTTGGGGCTATATTGCCATATTGGTGCTTATGCCCAAAATATGCGATCCTGCCACATTTCCTGGAGCGTGGATGCTATATAGGTGCGGTGATTCAGTATACATGCCAGTGCTGGATAGGGAAGGGTTCTATATAAGTGCAGGTGCCATATAGTTGCGGAGGTTCCACTCTTTTGGGGCTATATTGCCATATTGGTGCTTATGCCCAAAATATGCAATTCTGTCACATTTCCTGGAGCGTGGATGCTATATAGGTGCGGTGGTTCAGTAAACATGCCAGTGCTGGATAGGGAAGGGTTCTATATAAGTGCAGGTGCCATATAGTTGCGGAGGTTCCACTCTTTTGGGGCTATATTGCCATATTGGTGCTTATGCCCAAAATATGCAATCCTGCCACATTTCCTGGAGCGTGGATGCTATATAGGTGCGGTGGTTCAGTATACATGCCAGTGCTGGATAGGGAAGGGTTCTTTATAAGTGCAGGTGCCATGTAGTTATGGAGGTTCCACTTTTTTGGGGCTATATTGCCATATTGGTGCTTATGCCCAAAATATGCGATCCTGCCACATTTCCTGGAGCGTGGATGCTATATAGGTGCGGTGATTCAGTATACATGCCAGTGCTGGATAGGGAAGGGTTCTATATAAGTGCAGGTGCCATATAGTTGCGGAGGTTCCACTTTTTTGGGTCTATATTGCCATATTGGTGCTTATGCCCAAAATATGCAATTCTGTCACATTTCCTGGAGCGTGGATGCTATATAGGTGCGGTGGTTCAGTAAACATGCCAGTGCTGGATAGGGAAGGGTTCTATATAAGTGCAGGTGCCATATAGTTGCGGAGGTTCCACTTTTTTGGGTCTATATTGCCATATTGGTGCTTATGCCCAAAATATGCGATCCTGCCACATTTCCTGGAGCGTGGATGCCATATAGGTGCGATGGTTCAGTATACATGCCAGTGCTGGATAGGGAAGGGTTCTTTATAAGTGCAGGTGCCATATAGTTGCGGAGGTTCCACTTTTTTGGGGCTATATTGCCATATTGGTGCTTATGCCCAAAATATGCGATCCTGCCACATTTCCTGGAGCGTGGATGCTATATAGGTGCGGTGGTTCAGTATACATGCCAGTGCTGGATAGGGAAGGGTT
Organism: Drosophila persimilis; assembly: GCF_003286085.1. Classification (NCBI taxonomy): domain Eukaryota; kingdom Metazoa; phylum Arthropoda; class Insecta; order Diptera; family Drosophilidae; genus Drosophila; species Drosophila persimilis. The sequence continues at coordinate 9,697 of NW_020825666.1, forward strand.
CTTTATAAGTGCAGGTGCCATATAGTTGCGGAGGTTCCACTTTTTTGGGGCTATATTGCCATATTGGTGCTTATGCCCAAAATATGCGATCCTGCCACATTTCCTGGAGCGTGGATGCTATATAGGTGCGGTGATTCAGTATACATGCCAGTGCTGGATAGGGATGGGATCTATATAAGTGTAAGTGCCATATAGCTGCGGAGGTTCCACTTTTTTTGGGCTATAGTGCCATATTGGTGCTAGTGCCCAAGATGTGCGATCCTGCCACATTTCCTGGAGCGTGGATGCTATATAGGTGCGGTGGTTCTGTATACATGCCAGTGCTGGATAGGGAAGGGTTCTTTATAACTGCAGGTGCCATATAGTTGCGGAGGTTCCACTTTTTTGGGGCTATATTGCCATATTGGTGCTTATGCCCAAAATATGCGATCCTGCCACATTTCCTGGAGCGTGGATGCTATATAGGTGCGGTGGTTCAGTATACATGCCAGTGCTGGATAGGGAAGGGTTCTTTATAAGTGCAGGTGCCATATAGTTGCGGAGGTTCCACTTTTTTGGGGCTATATTGCCATATTGGTGCTTATGCCCAAAATATGCGATCCTGCCACATTTCCTGGAGCGTGGATGCTATATAGGTGCGGTGATTCAGTATACATGCCAGTGCTGGATAGGGAAGGGTTCTATATAAGTGCAGGTGCCATATAGTTGCGGAGGTTCCACTCTTTTGGGGCTATATTGCCATATTGGTGCTTATGCCCAAAATATGCAATTCTGTCACATTTCCTGGAGCGTGGATGCTATATAGGTGCGGTGGTTCAGTAAACATGCCAGTGCTGGATAGGGAAGGGTTCTATATAAGTGCAGGTGCCATATAGTTGCGGAGGTTCCACTCTTTTGGGGCTATATTGCCATATTGGTGCTTATGCCCAAAATATGCAATCCTGCCACATTTCCTGGAGCGTGGATGCTATATAGGTGCGGTGGTTCAGTATACATGCCAGTGCTGGATAGGGAAGGGTTCTTTATAAGTGCAGGTGCCATGTAGTTATGGAGGTTCCACTTTTTTGGGGCTATATTGCCATATTGGTGCTTATGCCCAAAATATGCGATCCTGCCACATTTCCTGGAGCGTGGATGCTATATAGGTGCGGTGATTCAGTATACATGCCAGTGCTGGATAGGGAAGGGTTCTATATAAGTGCAGGTGCCATATAGTTGCGGAGGTTCCACTTTTTTGGGTCTATATTGCCATATTGGTGCTTATGCCCAAAATATGCAATTCTGTCACATTTCCTGGAGCGTGGATGCTATATAGGTGCGGTGGTTCAGTAAACATGCCAGTGCTGGATAGGGAAGGGTTCTATATAAGTGCAGGTGCCATATAGTTGCGGAGGTTCCACTTTTTTGGGTCTATATTGCCATATTGGTGCTTATGCCCAAAATATGCGATCCTGCCACATTTCCTGGAGCGTGGATGCCATATAGGTGCGATGGTTCAGTATACATGCCAGTGCTGGATAGGGAAGGGTTCTATATAAGTGCAGGTGCCATATAGTTGCGGAGGTTCCACTTTTTTATGGGCTAGAGTGCCATATTGGTGCTAGTGCCAAAGATGTGCGATCCTGTCACATTTCCTGGAGCGTGGGGGCTATATAGGTGCGGTGGTTCAGTATACATGCCAGTGCTGGATAGGGAAGGGTTCTATATAAGTGCAGGTGCCATATAGTTGCGGAGGTTCCACTTTTTTATGGGGTAGAGTGCCATATTGGTGCTAGTGCCAAAGATGTGCGATCCTGCCACATTTCCTGGAGCGTGGATGCTATATAGGTGCGGTGATTCAGTATACATGCCAGTGCTGGATAGGGAAGGGTTCTATATAAGTGCAGGTGCCATATAGTTGCGGAGGTTTGTAGTGGCCAGTGAAGCAAACCCAGATTAAATTCCCTAATAATTTCCCAGATATAAAGCAGATTCAAATCACGCGCCAACTTGATTAGTTCGAACACCAAGGCTTTAAAAACAGCTACTTCGAATATGGAGCTTTAATTGCTCGAATGTTCTTTTTCGTCTCTCGAGACCGAATTCCATGGAAGGGCCCCGTTAAAGCTCGTCTATGCCGCTTAAGCCGACAGCGACGGTGAACACGCGGATCAATTCCATTTTTCTCCCAAAACACTTCGGCTGTGCCTGTGCCAATAGTGCCAAACTCTAGTGGAAGTCCACGTGTCCCTGTATTACATAATACATACCAAATTACATAATTGCAAGTCGGCGGAGAATCGACTAAAAAGCAAGATCAAGCTATATTGTGTGGTGAAAGTGCAAAGTGCTACGTAGAGAAAAAAAAAGAAGGTGATTATAAAGGAAAGCAGGTTTGGTACATTCACTGAATTCCGAATCTATTACAGAATCTCTTGGTCACTGGAGGTCTGCCGTGCTTTGGCGCTCTCACGCCTAAACCCCCCCCACGCAACCTCCAGTGTCCTATTTTTGGCCGCTTCGAATTACCAGCGTCTCCGTTGTACGGACGATCTGCATCGACTTTTGAATGCCCTCTAATCGTATCTTGCAAGATACAACTCAACATCCTTGATGCGGAATCGACAACGCCTAGGAATTAAAGTGGAAATTTATGTCAGCTGAAATTGTGCAGAAAATGTGAATACCAGAGCAGGAATCGGAATCTAGGGTGACCTGTGTCGTGGACAACATGTGATCATCGATTCGTGAGTACGAACATACCCGAGAAATAGCAGGGTATAGCAGCGGTGCAGCGTAATGAAAGGGAGAGCGTGATAACTCACACGCCAAGAGCGAGCTTTCGTTCGAAGAGAAGTCGGACATAAGCGTGCGTATGCACACACATATAAACGTGCATTAATTTGATCATCGACATTCTCTTTGCTTTGTCTTGTTCTTTTCTTTTGCTTGCATTCTTGTGTTTGCACTTCAATTAAATTTGACTTTAAATGTAAAATCATATAAACATATACATTTATATTAAGGAATATCTTTCCTATAGAATTAATTTCTTTATCTTATGTCTTAAGTTCCTTTCCTAATTAACTCAATGTTAAGCCTTGATTAACTCTGGCAATGTCGGCCAAAATATCATTCTTTAATTCTTTACTATTTTTATATAATTAATATTAATATAATTAAGATGTGCGATCCTGCCACATTTCCTGGAGCGTGGATGCTATATAGGTGCGGTGGTTCTGTATACATTCCAGTGCTGGATAGGGAAGGGTTCTTTATAACTGCAGGTGCCATATAGTTGCGGAGGTTCCACTTTTTTGGGGCTATATTGCCATATTGGTGCTTATGCCCAAAATATGCGATCCTGCCACATTTCCTGGAGCGTGGATGCTATATAGGTGCGGTGGTTCAGTATACATGCCAGTGCTGGATAGGGAAGGGTTCTATATAAGTGCAGGTGCCATATAGTTGCGGAGGTTCCACTTTTTTATGGGCTAGAGTGCCATATTGGTGCTAGTGCCAAAGATGTGCGATCCTGTCACATTTCCTGGAGCGTGGGGGCTATATAGGTGCGGTGGTTCAATATACATGCAAGTGCTAGATAGGGAAGGTTTCTATATAAGTGCAGGTGCCATATAGCTGCGGAGGTTCCACTTTTTTGGGGATATAGTGTCATGTTGGTTCTAGTGCCCAAGATTTGCGATCCTGCCACATTTCCTGGAGCGTGGATTCCATATAGTTGCGGTGGTTCAATATACATGCAAGTGCTGGATAGGGAAGGGTTCTATATAAGTGTAAGTGCCATATAGTTGCGGGGTTCAATTTTTTTTTTGGGCTATATTGCCAAACTGGTGCTTGTGCCCAAAATGTGCGATCCTGCCACATTTCCTGGAGCGTGGGTGCTATATAGGTGCGATGGTTCAATATACGTGCAAGTGCTGGATAGTGATGGGTTCTATATAAGTGTAAGTGCCATATAGTTGCGGGGTTCAACTTTATTTGGGACTATAGTGTCATATTGGTTCTAGTACCCAAGATGTGCGATCCTGCCACATTTCCTGGAGCGTGGGTGCTATATAGGTGCGGTGAATCAATATACATGCAAGTGCTAGATAAGGAAGGTATCTATATAAGTGCAGGTGCCATATAGTTGCGGGGTTCCACTTTTTTTGGGGCTAAATTGCCAAACTGGTGCTGGTGCCCAAAATGTGCGATCCTGCCACATTTCCTGGAGCGTGGGTGCTATATAGGTGCGGTGGTTCAATATACGTGCAAGTGCTGGATAGGGAAGGGTTCTATATAAGTGCGGTGGTTCAATATACGTGCAAGTGCTGGATAGCGAAGGGATCTATATAAGTGCAGGTGCCATATAGCTGCGGAGGTTCCACTTTTTTTGGGCTATAGTGCCATATTGGTGCTTATGCCCAAGATGTGCGATCCTGCCACATTTCCTGGAGCGTGGGTGCTATATAGGTGCGGTGGTTCAATATACTTGCAAGTGCTGGATAGGGATGGGTTCTATATAAGTGTAAGTGCCATATAGCTGCGGAGGTTCCACTTTTTTTGGGCTATAGTGCCATATTGGTGCTAGTGCCCAAGATGTGCGATCCTGCCACATTTCCTGGAGCGTGGATGCTATATAGGTGCGGTGGTTCTGTATACATGCCAGTGCTGGATAGGGAAGGGTTCTTTATAACTGCAGGTGCCATATAGTTGCGGAGGTTCCACTTTTTTGGGGCTATATTGCCATATTGGTGCTTATGCCCAAAATATGCGATCCTGCCACATTTCCTGGAGCGTGGATGCTATATAGGTGCGGTGGTTCAGTATACATGCCAGTGCTGGATAGGGAAGGGTTCTTTATAAGTGCAGGTGCCATATAGTTGCGGAGGTTCCACTTTTTTGGGGCTATATTGCCATATTGGTGCTTATGCCCAAAATATGCGATCCTGCCACATTTCCTGGAGCGTGGATGCTATATAGGTGCGGTGATTCAGTATACATGCCAGTGCTGGATAGGGAAGGGTTCTATATAAGTGCAGGTGCCATATAGTTGCGGAGGTTCCACTCTTTTGGGGCTATATTGCCATATTGGTGCTTATGCCCAAAATATGCAATTCTGTCACATTTCCTGGAGCGTGGATGCTATATAGGTGCGGTGGTTCAGTAAACATGCCAGTGCTGGATAGGGAAGGGTTCTATATAAGTGCAGGTGCCATATAGTTGCGGAGGTTCCACTCTTTTGGGGCTATATTGCCATATTGGTGCTTATGCCCAAAATATGCGATCCTGCCACATTTCCTGGAGCGTGGATGCTATATAGGTGCGGTGATTCAGTATACATGCCAGTGCTGGATAGGGAAGGGTTCTATATAAGTGCAGGTGCCATATAGTTGCGGAGGTTCCACTCTTTTGGGGCTATATTGCCATATTGGTGCTTATGCCCAAAATATGCAATCCTGCCACATTTCCTGGAGCGTGGATGCTATATAGGTGCGGTGGTTCAGTATACATGCCAGTGCTGGATAGGGAAGGGTTCTTTATAAGTGCAGGTGCCATGTAGTTATGGAGGTTCCACTTTTTTGGGGCTATATTGCCATATTGGTACTTATGCCCAAAATATGCGATCCTGCCACATTTCCTGGAGCGTGGATGCTATATAGGTGCGGTGATTCAGTATACATGCCAGTGCTGGATAGGGAAGGGTTCTATATAAGTGCAGGTGCCATATAGTTGCGGAGGTTCCACTTTTTTGGGTCTATATTGCCATATTGGTGCTTATGCCCAAAATATGCAATTCTGTCACATTTCCTGGAGCGTGGATGCTATATAGGTGCGGTGGTTCAGTAAACATGCCAGTGCTGGATAGGGAAGGGTTCTATATAAGTGCAGGTGCCATATAGTTGCGGAGGTTCCACTTTTTTGGGTCTATATTGCCATATTGGTGCTTATGCCCAAAATATGCGATCCTGCCACATTTCCTGGAGCGTGGATGCCATATAGGTGCGATGGTTCAGTATACATGCCAGTGCTGGATAGGGAAGGGTTCTATATAAGTGCAGGTGCCATATAGTTGCGGAGGTTCCACTTTTTTATGGGCTAGAGTGCCATATTGGTGCTAGTGCCAAAGATGTGCGATCCTGTCACATTTCCTGGAGCGTGGGGGCTATATAGGTGCGGTGGTTCAGTATACATGCCAGTGCTGGATAGGGAAGGGTTCTATATAAGTGCAGGTGCCATATAGTTGCGGAGGTTCCACTTTTTTATGGGGTAGAGTGCCATATTGGTGCTAGTGCCAAAGATGTGCGATCCTGCCACATTTCCTGGAGCGTGGATGCTATATAGGTGCGGTGATTCAGTATACATGCCAGTGCTGGATAGGGAAGGGTTCTATATAAGTGCAGGTGCCATATAGTTGCGGAGGTTTGTAGTGGCCAGTGAAGCAAACCCAGATTAAATTCCCTAATAATTTCCCAGATATAAAGCAGATTCAAATCACGCGCCAACTTGATTAGTTCGAACACCAAGGCTTTAAAAACAGCTACTTCGAATATGGAGCTTTAATTGCTCGAATGTTCTTTTTCGTCTCTCGAGACCGAATTCCATGGAAGGGCCCCGTTAAAGCTCGTCTATGCCGCTTAAGCCGACAGCGACGGTGAACACGCGGATCAATTCCATTTTTCTCCCAAAACACTTCGGCTGTGCCTGTGCCAATAGTGCCAAACTCTAGTGGAAGTCCACGTGTCCCTGTATTACATAATACATACCAAATTACATAATTGCAAGTCGGCGGAGAATCGACTAAAAAGCAAGATCAAGCTATATTGTGTGGTGAAAGTGCAAAGTGCTACGTAGAGAAAAAAAAAGAAGGTGATTATAAAGGAAAGCAGGTTTGGTACATTCACTGAATTCCGAATCTATTACAGAATCTCTTGGTCACTGGAGGTCTGCCGTGCTTTGGCGCTCTCACGCCTAAACCCCCCCCACGCAACCTCCAGTGTCCTATTTTTGGCCGCTTCGAATTACCAGCGTCTCCGTTGTACGGACGATCTGCATCGACTTTTGAATGCCCTCTAATCGTATCTTGCAAGATACAACTCAACATCCTTGATGCGGAATCGACAACGCCTAGGAATTAAAGTGGAAATTTATGTCAGCTGAAATTGTGCAGAAAATGTGAATACCAGAGCAGGAATCGGAATCTAGGGTGACCTGTGTCGTGGACAACATGTGATCATCGATTCGTGAGTACGAACATACCCGAGAAATAGCAGGGTATAGCAGCGGTGCAGCGTAATGAAAGGGAGAGCGTGATAACTCACACGCCAAGAGCGAGCTTTCGTTCGAAGAGAAGTCGGACATATGCGTGCGTATGCACACACATATAAACGTGCATTAATTTGATCATCGACATTCTCTTTGCTTTGTCTTGTTCTTTTCTTTTGCTTGCATTCTTGTGTTTGCACTTCAATTAAATTTGACTTTAAATGTAAAATCATATAAACATATACATTTATATTAAGGAATATCTTTCCTATAGAATTAATTTCTTTATCTTATGTCTTAAGTTCCTTTCCTAATTAACTCAATGTTAAGCCTTGATTAACTCTGGCAATGTCGGCCAAAATATCATTCTTTAATTCTTTACTATTTTTATATAATTAATATTAATATAATTAAGATGTGCGATCCTGCCACATTTCCTGGAGCGTGGATGCTATATAGGTGCGGTGGTTCTGTATACATGCCAGTGCTGGATAGGGAAGGGTTCTTTATAACTGCAGGTGCCATATAGTTGCGGAGGTTCCACTTTTTTGGGGCTATATTGCCATATTGGTGCTTATGCCCAAAATATGCGATCCTGCCACATTTCCTGGAGCGTGGATGCTATATAGGTGCGGTGGTTCAGTATACATGCCAGTGCTGGATAGTGATGGGTTCTATATAAGTGTAAGTGCCATATAGTTGCGGGGTTCAACTTTATTTGGGACTATAGTGTCATATTGGTTCTAGTACCCAAGATGTGCGATCCTGCCACATTTCCTGGAGCGTGGGTGCTATATAGGTGCGGTGAATCAATATACATGCAAGTGCTAGATAAGGAAGGTATCTATATAAGTGCAGGTGCCATATAGTTGCGGGGTTCCACTTTTTTTGGGGCTAAATTGCCAAACTGGTGCTGGTGCCCAAAATGTGCGATCCTGCCACATTTCCTGGAGCGTGGGTGCTATATAGGTGCGGTGGTTCAATATACGTGCAAGTGCTGGATAGGGAAGGGTTCTATATAAGTGCGGTGGTTCAATATACGTGCAAGTGCTGGATAGCGAAGGGATCTATATAAGTGCAGGTGCCATATAGCTGCGGAGGTTCCACTTTTTTTGGGCTATAGTGCCATATTGGTGCTTATGCCCAAGATGTGCGATCCTGCCACATTTCCTGGAGCGTGGGTGCTATATAGGTGCGGTGGTTCAATATACTTGCAAGTGCTGGATAGGGATGGGTTCTATATAAGTGTAAGTGCCATATAGCTGCGGAGGTTCCACTTTTTTTGGGCTATAGTGCCATATTGGTGCTAGTGCCCAAGATGTGCGATCCTGCCACATTTCCTGGAGCGTGGATGCTATATAGGTGCGGTGGTTCTGTATACATGCCAGTGCTGGATAGGGAAGGGTTCTTTATAACTGCAGGTGCCATATAGTTGCGGAGGTTCCACTTTTTTGGGGCTATATTGCCATATTGGTGCTTATGCCCAAAATATGCGATCCTGCCACATTTCCTGGAGCGTGGATGCTATATAGGTGCGGTGGTTCAGTATACATGCCAGTGCTGGATAGGGAAGGGTTCTTTATAAGTGCAGGTGCCATATAGTTGCGGAGGTTCCACTTTTTTGGGGCTATATTGCCATATTGGTGCTTATGCCCAAAATATGCGATCCTGCCACATTTCCTGGAGCGTGGATGCTATATAGGTGCGGTGATTCAGTATACATGCCAGTGCTGGATAGGGAAGGGTTCTATATAAGTGCAGGTGCCATATAGTTGCGGAGGTTCCACTCTTTTGGGGCTATATTGCCATATTGGTGCTTATGCCCAAAATATGCAATTCTGTCACATTTCCTGGAGCGTGGATGCTATATAGGTGCGGTGGTTCAGTAAACATGCCAGTGCTGGATAGGGAAGGGTTCTATATAAGTGCAGGTGCCATATAGTTGCGGAGGTTCCACTCTTTTGGGGCTATATTGCCATATTGGTGCTTATGCCCAAAATATGCAATCCTGCCACATTTCCTGGAGCGTGGATGCTATATAGGTGCGGTGGTTCAGTATACATGCCAGTGCTGGATAGGGAAGGGTTCTTTATAAGTGCAGGTGCCATGTAGTTATGGAGGTTCCACTTTTTTGGGGCTATATTGCCATATTGGTGCTTATGCCCAAAATATGCGATCCTGCCACATTTCCTGGAGCGTGGATGCTATATAGGTGCGGTGATTCAGTATACATGCCAGTGCTGGATAGGGAAGGGTTCTATATAAGTGCAGGTGCCATATAGTTGCGGAGGTTCCACTTTTTTGGGTCTATATTGCCATATTGGTGCTTATGCCCAAAATATGCAATTCTGTCACATTTCCTGGAGCGTGGATGCTATATAGGTGCGGTGGTTCAGTAAACATGCCAGTGCTGGATAGGGAAGGGTTCTATATAAGTGCAGGTGCCATATAGTTGCGGAGGTTCCACTTTTTTGGGTCTATATTGCCATATTGGTGCTTATGCCCAAAATATGCGATCCTGCCACATTTCCTGGAGCGTGGATGCCATATAGGTGCGATGGTTCAGTATACATGCCAGTGCTGGATAGGGAAGGGTTCTATATAAGTGCAGGTGCCATATAGTTGCGGAGGTTCCACTTTTTTATGGGCTAGAGTGCCATATTGGTGCTAGTGCCAAAGATGTGCGATCCTGTCACATTTCCTGGAGCGTGGGGGCTATATAGGTGCGGTGGTTCAGTATACATGCCAGTGCTGGATAGGGAAGGGTTCTATATAAGTGCAGGTGCCATATAGTTGCGGAGGTTCCACTTTTTTATGGGGTAGAGTGCCATATTGGTGCTAGTGCCAAAGATGTGCGATCCTGCCACATTTCCTGGAGCGTGGATGCTATATAGGTGCGGTGATTCAGTATACATGCCAGTGCTGGATAGGGAAGGGTTCTATATAAGTGCAGGTGCCATATAGTTGCGGAGGTTTGTAGTGGCCAGTGAAGCAAACCCAGATTAAATTCCCTAATAATTTCCCAGATATAAAGCAGATTCAAATCACGCGCCAACTTGATTAGTTCGAACACCAAGGCTTTAAAAACAGCTACTTCGAATATGGAGCTTTAATTGCTCGAATGTTCTTTTTCGTCTCTCGAGACCAAATTCCATGGAAGGGCCCCGTTAAAGCTCGTCTATGCCGCTTAAGCCGACAGCGACGGTGAACACGCGGATCAATTCCATTTTTCTCCCAAAACACTTCGGCTGTGCCTGTGCCAATAGTGCCAAACTCTAGTGGAAGTCCACGTGTCCCTGTATTACATAATACATACCAAATTACATAATTGCAAGTCGGCGGAGAATCGACTAAAAAGCAAGATCAAGCTATATTGTGTGGTGAAAGTGCAAAGTGCTACGTAGAGAAAAAAAAAGAAGGTGATTATAAAGGAAAGCAGGTTTGGTACATTCACTGAATTCCGAATCTATTACAGAATCTCTTGGTCACTGGAGGTCTGCCGTGCTTTGGCGCTCTCACGCCTAAACCCCCCCCCACGCAACCTCCAGTGTCTTATTTTTGGCCGAGCAGTTCATTGGGCCCAACGAGCTCGTCAAGGAAAGTGTTTGAATTTGGTAATGATCATTAGTTTTGTATTGAATGGAAATGTTGACCTTCGTGAGTAAAAAGGCTCAGTTTTGCTATGAATTGTATTTTATATTCTTAAGTTAATGAACCTTTTTGTTAGATATGAATCTTTTGAATCTTGATTAATATAACTATTTTGAATTAACATGAATATGGAATAAATAACCACCATTCTGTCTAAGTACATAATGCCAATGATACATCGAGTGTAATAATGCCGCGGTAGTTACGTTAGGGTCCATGCCAACATCGTTCCACGCATTGCCGAAGGTAGGGAGGGTATAGAGGAACTAGCGATCTCCTACACCTAGGATCACTAAATTAAATACGCGACTACCGGATTCCTTCTTGCCATCTATGCCGACCGGGGATTGATTACATGTGTTTTTTTTTCTTGTGTTTTGATCAAGTAGATTCTGTGTAAGTGCACTTAAATTTTTATAATACGGCGATAACAAGGAAGTATAGGGATAGGAAAGACCCCGACCCCATCCGGCGAGCTGAGCCCAGAGCGCAGTATAGTGCACTAACCCCGATTCCCTTTCCTGCTGAGGCTGCATTGCCAAAAAGATTTAACCAGCCCGTAGCCATAACATTATAAAATGGCGCCCAACGTGGGGCCCGAAGACGAAACGACGTGTTATAATCGTAAAAGTGTAGCAGAGATACGATTATTTCCAGATGAGGATAATTCCGAACGGTTGGAGTAACCTTCGTGCTTCACGGTTAAGCTCTGTTAATACATCCATTAGCCTGTTAATTAGAAAATTCGGTATATCGTGTAGACGTGTAGTCAGCTTTTGGAATGCAGATTTCAATTCGACTGAGTAGGGATTGGTCTACCAAGAAATGACGGCGTGACTGTATAGATGTCTGAAGAATATATTTTAGTAGAATAAAGATGTTAGTGCCGTGTATCTGAGCTGTGGAATGTGCGATTGCAATGCAGGATTTTGTATTGATCGACCCAACCAGACGCACGACCACTTTCAACTTTATAGGAACATGACTTGTTCGGTACTTGGAATGGCGGGTCTTAGAGGAACTTTGAGTTCCCGACGAGTATCAAACATAGTCTAATAGGAACCTTTAATATCCATTTAATTCAATAATCATAGAGGCAGAAGAGAGGAGTTACACATCGATGTAGCATTGGCATTTGTGAAAAAGACAGAAAATATAAAATTAATTGAAGAAAAAACGAGGGGGAACGTTGTGAGTTGCTGCGGACACCGCAACTCTACAGTTATACCCGATACTAAGTCAGTATGGCTCCCCTCCGGCAGACGCCGCTAATCTTAAACGACACGACAAAGAATGCGTGCGAGAGAGACAGAAAATCAGTCTGAGCGTGACGTCGGGCGCTGCGTAGCCACTGCAAATTGATTTGTTCCTTTTGGCTATAAAAATGATCTGATCTGATCCAGATTCAGCAATCTGATAGATATGGTCATTATCTATGATTCTGCGTTTCTAGTTTTCTCAAATCTGCAATATTGTGGATGCAACAGATTTTCGTCCTTTGTGGGGGCGGAAGGGGGTGTGGCGAAATTCTGAGATATACGTTTCATAGTGAGATCTAACAGAAGTGCGGATACCAAATTTGGTTACTCTAGCTTTAATAGTCTCTGAGATTTATGAATATCCCCAGATCTGCATCCTTTGCGGGGGCGGAAGGGGGTGTGGCGAAATTTTGAAACAAACTCGTCTCGGTCCGATATATTAGGAGTGTGGATACCAAATTTGGTTGCTCTAGCTTTTATAGTCTCTGAGATCTAGGCGCTAATGTTTTACTCTAAGCAAAGCCGCCTATGCTACGTGTGTGTTAGAGAGAGACAGGGCGAGAAAAAATGAAATTGTTTTCTTGATGCTGGCTATAATAATAATACGATCCAATTCAGATTCCGCAGTCTAAAAGATATCGTCATTCTCTACGATTCTGCGTTTTTGGTTTTCTCGTATCTTAAAATTGTGGATGCCACAGATTTTCGCCCTTTGTGGGGGCGGAGGTGGGCGGGGCAAAGTTTTGAAATATTTTTGTAGCAGTGACATATCACAGAAGTCTGGATCCAAAACATCGTTGCTCTAGCTCTTATAGTCTTTGAGAATTAGGCGCTGAAGGGGACGGACAGACGGACAGACGGACGGACGGACAGACGGACAGACAGACATGGCTCAATCGACTCGGCTATTGATGCTGATCAAGAATATATATACTTTATGGGGTCGGAAACGATTCCTTCTGGACGTTACACACATTCACTTTTACCACAAATCTAATATACCCCAATACTCATTTTGAGTATCGGGTATAAAAAAATTTAAGAGGAAATATGACCAGTAAGGATAATAGCTTTGAAACTGTATTAAATTAGCATGGCTATTGTCGCATTTGCCACGATAAACTTGAGAAAGATCAATTGTTTGCCACGACACCGTGTCAACATCAATTTCACCATTCCTGTTTGACCGATTGGCTTAAGAGTTCACCGAGTTGTCCAACCTGTCGCGGACTATGCACTACAGAATTGTTAGTTCGGGGAAATGTTGATTTGGCGACGGAATTAAATAACGCGGACCTTTCAGAGGCAGGAGATTCGAACACTGAAGGAATTCCCCTCGATGCGCCAGGGCCAAGTGGAAGTAGATTTCGAGGTAGAGGCAGAGGCGCTATTCCCAAGTCAAATATAGTAACGAGATCTAAGCAAAGGGAGGGAAATCCTACCCCTACAGACCCAACTAGCCAATCGCTGAATTCATCTAACGCCATGGATAAGAGTGAAATTGTTAATTTGGTAAGGTCAATGATGGGCACACAACAAAAGACGTTGTTGGAGAAGCTAACCGCCCATATAGAGACAGCATTGAGCCATCAGCTGAGTTCGTTTCAATTGAGATCGGGACTTGCGGAGCAGGCTTCGAATTATCAGCCTGTACCAGCAGACGTTAGGAGTAGAGCAAGCCAAGAGGCAGACTTAAGGAATACTAGCAATCGCTCTTCAGTTTCAATTTCACCAGAAAAGGTAGGACATGTTATTCAAAACTGGAAGGTAAAGTTTGACGGTAGTAAGGACGGTCTATCGGCCACAGAATTTATTTACCGGGTACGTTCCTTGACGGCACAGACCCTGGGAAACAATTTCCAGCTGGTTTGCGATCATTTGCACTTATTGTTATCCGCAAAAGCAGGTGATTGGTTCTGGCAGTTCCATCGTAAACATGAAGAGTTCGCGTGGGAGACTTTTTGTCTGGCATTTAGGGATAAATATGACGATGCTGCCACTGATGTCGACATATGGCGTAGAATCGCGAAACGAAAGCAAGGGGAAAATGAACCTTTTGATTCCTATCAGAACAGTATAGAAGAGTTGGTGAATAGACTCGAGCGTAGCCTACCAGAATGCGACCTTGTTAAGCTGTTGATTGACAATTCAAAAAGTACACTTCATCACGAGTTACTACATTTGAATATCACTTCGATAAAGAAATTACTTTTAGAGGTTAAAAAGCACGAACAATTTTATTCGGAACTTCGAAACCCTTCTTACAAAACGCCTTTTGTAAACTGGCGCAACATCTCCGAGATCTCTCCGGAGAGGGAACACCTTGAGGAGCCTGAACCAATAATATCAGCGATCATGCGTAATAAGATGTCCTGCTGGAATTGTGATAAGATAGGGCATAGATGGGATGATTGTGTGGAACCTAGAAGCATATTTTGTTACGGTTGTGGAACCAAGAATGTTTACAAGCCACGTTGTTCTAAGTGCCATCCTTCGGAAAACCGGCTGCGGGATGTGTCAACGAACCTCCTGTAGGCACATCCGTACCAAAACATAGCGAAAGCATCAGTCAGACTATAGATGAGGGTTTAGCTAAAACCGCTATGGACTCAGGATTTTTATCGGATAAACGACCAACTAGATATTTACCCTTACATGTAAGACTGTCAATTTACAAGAAAGCTAGAAATAGGATATTTGGCGATCTTTGTACCATATCAACTACGACAAAATCTAAAAGATTTACCCTTCGATTACGCAAATTTTGGAAAACAGTTGCTAGCACTCGACAATGCTTAATGGCTTCCATATTCAGTACGGGAGATAATCGTCTGTACACACCCATCACGATTGAAGACAAGGTTTACAACGCCTTGTTAGATTCTGGAGCGTCGGTTAGTTGCGTTGGCAACAATGCCGCCCGTGCTCTCCTTAACCATCCGAAATCACGTAAGTGTTCGGGAAGGGTTAAAACAGCCAGCGGAACCAAATGCTCGGTTGAGGGCATTTTCACAGCGACTATTACATATCGTAGTCTCACGGAAAGTATAGATATTTTCATCATACCAAACTTAACCCAAGAGGTTTACTTAGGAATTGACTTTTTTAGGAAATTTAAACTTGCTGATCGACTCATGAGCGAAAGTGTCTCTGAGTTAGATATAGGTCCCACGGAGGATGAGGAAAGCTCACCCAAGTTACACAAACTTTCTAGTAAAGAGCAGGAGAGACTGCAAGATGTCGTCGACATTTTTCCTTCGTACGAACGAGACGGATTGGGCAGAACCAGCATTATTTCGCACTCGATCGACGTAGGTGATGCTAAGGCGATTAAACAAAGACACTGGCCAATCTCCCCTGCGCGCGAAAAACTTATGTTTTCTGAGGTAGATAATATGCTAGCTCTCGATATCATAGAACCTTCTTGCAGTCCTTGGAGTAGTAATTGTGTTCTTGTTCAAAAAGGTGATAAGGTTCGGTTTTGTTTAGACTCTCGCGAGATCAATAAATACACGAGAAAGGATGCTTACCCCTTACCACATATTGACGGGATCTTAAGCCGCTTACCTCCAGCGCGGTATATAACTGGTCTTGATATGAAACATGCTTTCTGGCAAATACCATTGGACGAGCCATCACGACCGTATACTGCGTTTACCGTTCCGAATCGTCCACTGTATCAATATAAGGTCATGCCATTTGGTCTGACAAATGCACCTCAGACCTTAAGCCGCTTAATGGACCATGTCATACCCCCACATTTACGGAATCGAGTTTTTGTATATCTCGATGACTTGCTTGTTCTATCGGATGACTTTGATTCGCACTTGATTCTTTTGCAAGAAATCGCACTATGCTTAAGAAAAGCGAATATTACTATCAACGTTCGAAAATCTAAGTTCTGCATGAGAGAGATTAAATATCTCGGTTTCATAATTTCGGATGGTCAGATCAAGACTGATCCATTTAAGATTCAGGCAATCAACGACTTCCCAATTCCAACAACGGTAAAGCAGTTACGACGGTTTCTCGGTTTATCCGGATGGTATCGACGTTTCGTCGAGAATTATGCCTCCGTGAGCTATCCATTGACCGAGATGCTTAAGAAACAGAATACTTCCTTAATATGGAATGAAACCGCAACCAATGCTTTTGAAGAATTGAAACGAAGATTAACATCAGCTCCAATCCTCAGAACTCCTGATTTTTCTAAGAAATTCATCTTATTGTGTGATGCTAGTTCTTTTGGTCTCGGGTGCGTCCTAGCGCAAGAGAATGAAGAAGGCTTCGAAATGCCAATTGGATACATGTCGGTTAAGTTATCCAAAGCTCAACGGAATTATTCCGTTACAGAACTAGAATGTCTAGCAGTTATTAAGGGAATTAAGAAATTTCGAGCTTACATAGAAGGCCAGGAATTCTTAGTAATAACTGACCATGCAGCATTGCAGTGGTTGATGCGACAAAAGGATTTGTCTGGAAGGCTCGCGCGATGGGCTATACAGTTACAGGGTTTTGATTTCCGCATTGAACACCGGAAGGGTTCACAAAATGTTATTGCTGACACTCTGTCCAGGCAAAATGAATCGTCAGTAGATGAGTTTATCGATCTAGGGCCGATCATCGATTTAGAGTCCGAGCATTTCACTTCGTTGGAATATCTGGATTTAATTGAACGCATTCAGCAGAACCAAGAGAAACTTCCAGATTTAAAAATAACAGATGGCTATGTATGCAAACGCACCGAAGCTTCGATTGGAGATTCTGAATCTGACCACCAGTCGTGGAAATTATGGGTACCCTCTGGCCTAGTCAGTAGTGTTATCAAACAAGCCCATGATTCTCCTAGCGCATCACATGGCGGGATGGGTAAAACCGTTGAAAAACTTAAGAGATACCTGTTCTGGCCCAAGATGTTGGTTCAAATCCGAGAGTACGTGAATAATTGTGTCGTTTGTAAACAGACCAAAAGTCCCAACATAGTATTACGACCACCATTGGGAAAGCCAATGCAATCAGAGAGACCGTTTCAACGACTCTACATGGATCTGTTAGGTCCATACCCTCGTTCAAAGGCAGGGAATATCGGATTAGTAATAATCGTGGATCATTGTACAAAATTCCATTTTCTCTGTCCATTGAAACGATTCACTTCCGGAAAGATTTGCGAGTACTTAGAAAATTCCATTTTCTTTACGTTTGGAGTGCCGGAATCCATCTTAACGGACAATGGTTCTCAATTTCGATCAGGATTCTTTGAGGCTTTTCTAACTCGATTTTCAATTAAACATATTTGTACCGCTTTTTATTCGCCTCAAGCGAATGCAAGCGAGCGCTTAAACCGATCGGTTTTGGCGGCTATCCGTGCGTACGTGGGGAAAGATCACACTACCTGGGATCAACGACTGAATGAGATTAACGGTGCTATTCGATCCAGTCTACATACAACCACCGGATATTCTCCTTACTTCCTTACGTTTGGGCAAAACATGATTTTGAATGGCAAGGATTACGAATTGCTCAGGAAACTTAACTTGCTATCAGATGATTCTAGAGTAGTATTCTAGAGGAGATTCTAGAGGAGTAGGAACATACAATTCAACGTCGGAGATCAGGTTTACGTTCGCAATTTCTCCCAAAGCAACGCGTCTAAACAATTCAGCCATAAATTAGCGCAGGTGTTTGTGACCGCCACAGTAACGAAAAAGCTAGGTCCTGTTTATTACGAATTATCGAACGAGAAAGGAAAGAAAATGGGAGTATATCACGTAAAGGATATTCAAACCCGCTAATTCACTGTCCTTCTTTTCTTTTCGATTACGATCCCTGTCGATCACTCCGGGACATAATCTGGTGGTGGAGAGTGTAGTGGCCAGTGAAGCAAACCCAGATTAAATTCCCTAATAATTTCCCAGATATAAAGCAGATTCAAATCACGCGCCAACTTGATTAGTTCGAACACCAAGGCTTTAAAAACAGCTACTTCGAATATGGAGCTTTAATTGCTCGAATGTTCTTTTTCGTCTCTCGAGACCAAATTCCATGGAAGGGCCCCGTTAAAGCTCGTCTATGCCGCTTAAGCCGACAGCGACGGTGAACACGCGGATCAATTCCATTTTTCTCCCAAAACACTTCGGCTGTGCCTGTGCCAATAGTGCCAAACTCTAGTGGAAGTCCACGTGTCCCTGTATTACATAATACATACCAAATTACATAATTGCAAGTCGGCGGAGAATCGACTAAAAAGCAAGATCAAGCTATATTGTGTGGTGAAAGTGCAAAGTGCTACGTAGAGAAAAAAAAAGAAGGTGATTATAAAGGAAAGCAGGTTTGGTACATTCACTGAATTCCGAATCTATTACAGAATCTCTTGGTCACTGGAGGTCTGCCGTGCTTTGGCGCTCTCACGCCTAAACCCCCCCCCACGCAACCTCCAGTGTCTTATTTTTGGCCGCTTCGAATTACCAGCGTCTCCGTTGTACGGACGATCTGCATCGACTTTTGAATGCCCTCTAATCGTATCTTGCAAGATACAACTCAGCATCCTTGATGCGGAATCGACAACGCCTAGGAATTAAAGTGGAAATTTATGTCAGCTGAAATTGTGCAGAAAATGTGAATACCAGAGCAGGAATCGGAATCTAGGGTGACCTGTGTCGTGGACAACATGTGATCATCGATTCGTGAGTACGAACATACCCGCGAAATAGCAGGGTATAGCAGCGGTGCAGCGTAATGAAAGGGAGAGCGTGATAACTCACACGCCAAGAGCGAGCTTTCGTTCGAAGAGAATTCGGACATATGCGTGCGTATGCACACACATATAAACGTGCATTAATTTGATCATCGACATTCTCTTTGCTTTGTCTTGTTCTTTTCTTTTGCTTGCATTCTTGTGTTTGCACTTCAATTAAATTTGACTTTAAATGTAAAATCATATAAACATATACATTTATATTAAGGAATATATTTCCTATAGAATTAATTTCTTTATCTTATGTCTTAAGTTCCTTTCCTAATTAACTCAATGTTAAGCCTTGATTAACTCTGGCAATGTCGGCCAAAATATCATTCTTTAATTCTTTACTATTTTTATATAATTAATATTGTTCCACAGCTACCGAAGCAGTTCATTAGGCCCAACGAGCTCGTCAAGGAAAGTGTTTGAATTTGGTAATGATCATTAGTTTTGTATTGAATGGAAATGTCGACCTTCGTGAGTAAAAAAAAGCTCAGTTTTGCTATGAATTGTATTTTATATTCTTAAGTTAATGAACCTTTTTGTTAGATATGAATCTTTTGAATCTTGATTAATATAACTATTTTGAATTAACATGAATATGGAATAAATAACCACCATTCTGTCTAAGTACATAATGCCAATGATACATCGAGTGTAATAATGCCGCGGTAGTTACGTTAGGGGCCATGCCAACATCGTTCCACGCATTGCCGAAGGTAGGGAGGGTATAGAGGAACTAGTGATCTCCTACACCTAGGATCACTAAATTAAATACGCGACTACCGGATTCCTTCTTGCCATCTATGCCGACCGGGGATTGATTACAAGTGTTTTTTTCTTGTGTTTTGATCAAAGTAGATTCTGTGTAAGTGCACTTAAATTTTTATAATATGGCGAGAACAAGGAAGTATAGGGATAGGAAAGACCCCGACCCCATCCGGCGAGCTGAGCCCAGAGCGCAGTATAGTGCACTAACCCCGATTCCCTTTCCTGCTGAGGCTGCATTGCCAAAAAGATTTAACCAGCCCGTAGCCATAACATTATAGGTTCCACTCTTTTGGGGCTATATTGCCATATTGGTGCTTATGCCCAAAATATGCAATTCTGTCACATTTCCTGGAGCGTGGATGCTATATAGGTGCGGTGGTTCAGTAAACATGCCAGTGCTGGATAGGGAAGGGTTCTATATAAGTGCAGGTGCCATATAGTTGCGGAGGTTCCACTTTTTTGGGTCTATATTGCCATATTGGTGCTTATGCCCAAAATATGCGATCCTGCCACATTTCCTGGAGCGTGGATGCTATATAGGTGCGGTGGTTCAGTATACATGCCAGTGCTGGATAGGGAAGGGTTCTATATAAGTGCAGGTGCCATATAGTTGCGGAGGTTCCACTTTTTTATGGGCTAGAGTGCCATATTGGTGCTAGTGCCAAAGATGTGCGATCCTGTCACATTTCCTGGAGCGTGGGGGCTATATAGGTGCGGTGGTTCAGTATACATGCCAGTGCTGGATAGGGAAGGGTTCTATATAAGTGCAGGTGCCATATAGTTGCGGAGGTTCCACTTTTTTATGGGGTAGAGTGCCATATTGGTGCTAGTGCCAAAGATGTGCGATCCTGCCACATTTCCTGGAGCGTGGATGCTATATAGGTGCGGTGGTTCAGTATACATGCCAGTGCTGGATTGGGAAGGGTTCTTTATAAGTGCAGGTGCCATATAGTTATGGAGGTTCCACTTTTTTGGGGCTATATTGCCATATTGGTGCTTATGCCCAAAATATGCGATCCTGCCACATTTCCTGGAGCGTGGATGCTATATAGGTGCGCTGATTCAGTATACATGCCAGTGCTGGATAGGAAAGGGTTCTATTTAAGTGCAGGTGCCATATA
This sequence comes from Drosophila persimilis, assembly GCF_003286085.1. Taxonomy (NCBI): domain Eukaryota; kingdom Metazoa; phylum Arthropoda; class Insecta; order Diptera; family Drosophilidae; genus Drosophila; species Drosophila persimilis. The sequence continues at coordinate 30,483 of NW_020825666.1, forward strand.
GTTGCGGAGGTTCCACTCTTTTGGGGCTATATTGCCATATTGGTGCTTATGCCCAAAATATGCAATTCTGTCACATTTCCTGGAGCGTGGGTGCTATATAGGTGCGGTGGTTCAGTATACATGCAAGTGCTGGATAGGGAAGGGTTCTATATAGGTGCGGTGGTTCAATATACATGCAAGTGCTGGATAGGGAAGGGTTCTATATAAGTGTAAGTGCCATATAGTTGCGGGGTTCAACTTTTTTTGGGCTATAGTGTCATATTGGTGCTAGTGCCCAAGATGTGCGATCCTGCCACATTTCCTGGAGCGTGGGTGCTATATAGGTGCCGTGGTTCAATATACGTGCAAGTGCTGGATAGGGAAGGGTTCTATATAAGTGCAGGTGCCATATAGTTGCGGAGGTTCCACTTTTTTATGGGCTAGAGTGCCATATTGGTGCTAGTGCCAAAGATGTGCGATCCTGTCACATTTCCTGGAGCGTGGGGGCTATATAGGTGCGGTGGTTCAGTATACATGCCAGTGCTGGATAGGGAAGGGTTCTATATAAGTGCAGGTGCCATATAGTTGCGGAGGTTCCACTTTTTTATGGGGTAGAGTGCCATATTGGTGCTAGTGCCAAAGATGTGCGATCCTGCCACATTTCCTGGAGCGTGGATGCTATATAGGTGCGGTGGTTCAGTATACATGCCAGTGCTGGATTGGGAAGGGTTCTTTATAAGTGCAGGTGCCATATAGTTATGGAGGTTCCACTTTTTTGGGGCTATATTGCCATATTGGTGCTTATGCCCAAAATATGCGATCCTGCCACATTTCCTGGAGCGTGGATGCTATATAGGTGCGCTGATTCAGTATACATGCCAGTGCTGGATAGGAAAGGGTTCTATTTAAGTGCAGGTGCCATATAGTTGCGGAGGTTCCACTCTTTTGGGGCTATATTGCCATATTGGTGCTTATGCCCAAAATATGCAATTCTGTCACATTTCCTGGAGCGTGGGTGCTATATAGGTGCGGTGGTTCAGTATACATGCCAGTGCTGGATAGGGAAGGGTTCCATATAAGTGCAGGTGCCATATAGTTGCGGACGTTCCACTTTTTTGGGGCTATATTGCCATATTGGTGCTCATGCCCAAAATATGTGATCCTGCCACATTTCCTGGAGCGTGGATGCTATATAGGTGCGGTGGTTCAGTATACATGCCAGTGCTGGATAGGGAAGGGTTCTATATAAGTGCAGGTGCCATATAGTTGCGGAGGTTCCACTTTTTTGGGGCTATATTGCCATATTGGTGCTTATGCCCAAAATATAAGATCCTGCCACATTTCCTGGAGCGTGGATGCTATATAGGTGCGGTGGTTCAGTATACATGCCAGTGCTGGATAGGGAAGGGTTCTTTATAAGTGCAGGTGCCATATAGTTGCGGAGGTTCCACTTTTTTGGGGCTATATTGCCATATTGGTGCTTATGCCCAAAATATGCGATCCTGCCACATTTCCTGGAGCGTGGATGCTATATAGGTGCGGTGGTTCAATATACGTGCAAGTGCTGGATAGGGAAGGGTTCTATATAGGTGCGGTGGTTCAATATACATGCAAGTGCTGGATAGGGAAGGGTTCTATATAAGTGTAAGTGCCATATAGTTGCGGGGTTCAACTTTTTTTGGGCTATAGTGTCATATTGGTGCTAGTGCCCAAGATGTGCGATCCTGCCACATTTCCTGGAGCGTGGGTGCTATATAGGTGCCGTGGTTCAATATACGTGCAAGTGCTGGATAGGGAAGGGTTCTATATAGGTGCGGTGGTTCAATATACATGCAAGTGCTGAATAGGGAAGGGTTCTATATAAGTGTAAGTGCCATATAGTTGCGGGGTTCAACTTTTTTTTTGGGCTATATTGCCAAACTGGTGCTTGTGCCCAAAATGTGCGACCGTGCCACATTTCCTGGAGCGTGGGTGCTATATAGGTGCGGTGGTTCAATATACGTGCAAGTGCTGGATAGGGAAGGTTTCTATATAAGTGCAGGTGCCATATAGCTGCGGAGGTTACACTTTTTTGGGGCTATAGTGTCATATTTGTTCTAGTGCCCAAGATGTGGGATCCTGCCACATTTCTTGGAGCGTGGATGTTATATAGGTGCGGTGGTTCAATATACGTGCAAGTGCTGGATAGGGAAGGGTTCTATATAAGTGTAAGTGCCATATAGTTGCGGGGTTCAAATTTTTTTTTGGGCTATATTGCCAAACTGGTGCTTGTGCCAAAAATGTGCGACCGTGCCACATTTCCTGGAGCGTGGGTGCTATATAGGTGCGGTGGTTCAATATACGTGCAAGTGCTGGATAGGGAAGGTTTCTATATAGGTGCGGTGGTTCAATATACATGCAAGTGCTGGATAGGGAAGGGTTCTATATAAGTGTAAGTGCCATATAGTTGCGGGGTTCAACTTTTTTTGGGCTATAGTGCCATATTGGTGCTAGTGCCCAAGATGTGCGATCCTGCCACATTTCCTGGAGCGTGGGTGCTATATAGGTGCGGTGGTTCAATATACGTGCAAGTGCTGGATAGGGAAGGGTTCTATATAGGTGCGGTGGTTCAATATACATGCAAGTGCTGGATAGGGAAGGGTTCTATATAAGTGTTAGTGCCATACAGTTGCGGGGTTCAACTTTTTTTTGGGGCTATATTGCCAAACTGGTGCTTGTGCCCAAAATGTGCGACCGTGCCACATTTCCTGGAGCGTGGGTGCTATATAGGTGCGGTGGTTCAATATACGTGCAAGTGCTGGATAGGGAAGGTTTCTATATAAGTGCAGGTGCCATATAGCTGCGGAGGTTACACTTTTTTGGGGCTATAGTGTCATATTTGTTCTAGTGCCCAAGATGTGCGATCCTGCCACATTTCTTGGAGCGTGGGTGTTATATAGGTGCGGTGGTTCAATATACGTGCAAGTGCTGGATAGGGAAGGTTTCTATATAAGTGTAAGTGCCATATAGTTGCGGGGTTCAACTTTTTTTTGGGGCTATATTGCCAAACTGGTGCTTGTGCCCAAAATGTCCGACCGTGCCACATTTCCTGGAGCGTGGGTGCTACATAGGTGCGGTGGTTCAATATACGTGCAAGTGCTGGATAGGGAAGGTTTCTATATAAGTGTAAGTGCCATACAGTTGCGGGGTTCAACTTTTTTTTGGGGCTATATTGCCAAACTGGTGCTTGTGCCCAAAATGTGCGACCGTGCCACATTTCCTGGAGCGTGGGTGCTATATAGGTGCGGTGGTTCAATATACGTGCAAGTGCTGGATAGGGAAGGTTTCTATATAAGTGTAAGTGCCATATAGTTGCGGGGTTCAACTTTTTTTTGGGGCTATATTGCCAAACTGGTGTTTGTGCCCAAAATGTGCGACCGTGCCACATTTCCTGGAGCGTGGGTGCTATATAGGTGCGGTGGTTCAATATACGTGCAAGTGCTGGATAGGGAAGGTTTCTATATAAGTGTAAGTGCCATACAGTTGCGGGGTTCAACTTTTTTTGGGCTATAGTGTCATATTGGTGCTAGTGCCCAAGATGTGCGATCCTGCCACATTTCTTGGAGCGTGGGTGTTATATAGGTGCGGTGGTTCAATATACATGCAAGTGCTAGATAGGGAAGGTTTCTATATAAGTGCAGGTGCCATATAGCTGCGGAGGTTCCACTTTTTTGGGAATATAGTGTCATGTTGGTTCTAGTGCCCAAGATGTGCGATCCTGCCACATTTCCTGGAGCGTGGGTTCCATATAGGTGCGGTGGTTCAATATACATGCAAGTGCTGGATAGGGAAGGGTTCTATATAAGTGTAAGTGCCATACAGTTGCGGGGTTCAACTTTTTTTTGGGGCTATATTTCCAAACTGTTGCTTGTGCCCAAAATGTGCGACCGTGCCACATTTCCTGGAGCGTGGGTGCTATATAGGTGCGGTGGTTCAATATACGTGCAAGTGCTGGATAGGGAAGGTTTCTATATAAGTGTAAGTGCCATATAGTTGCGGGGTTCAACTTTTTTTTGGGGCTATATTGCCAAACTGGTGTTTGTGCCCAAAATGTGCGACCGTGCCACATTTCCTGGAGCGTGGGTGCTATATAGGTGCGGTGGTTCAATATACGTGCAAGTGCTGGATAGGGAAGGTTTCTATATAAGTGTAAGTGCCATATAGTTGCGGGGTTCAACTTTTTTTGGGCTATAGTGTCATATTGGTGCTAGTGCCCAAGATGTGCGATCCTGCCACATTTCTTGGAGCGTGGGTGTTATATAGGTGCGGTGGTTCAATATACATGCAAGTGCTAGATAGGGAAGGTTTCTATATAAGTGCAGGTGCCATATAGCTGCGGAGGTTCCACTTTTTTGGGGATATAGTGTCATGTTGGTTCTAGTGCCCAAGATGTGCGATCCTGCCACATTTCCTGGAGCGTGGGTTCCATATAGTTGCGGTGGTTCAATATACATGCAAGTGCTGGATAGGGAAGGGTTCTATATAAGTGTAAGTGCCATATAGTTGCGGGGTTAAACTTTTTTTTGGGGCTATATTGCCAAACTGGTGCTTGTGCCCAAAATGTGCGACCGTGCCACATTTCCTGGAGCGTGGGTGCTACATAGGTGCGGTGGTTCAATATACGTGCAAGTGCTGGATAGGGAAGGGTTCTATATAAGTGTAAGTGCCATATAGTTGCGGGGTTCAACTTTTTTTGGGCTATAGTGTCATATTGGTGCTAGTGCCCAAGATGTGCGATCCTGCCACATTTCCTGGAGCGTGGGTGCTATATAGGTGCGGTGGTTCAATTTACGTGCAAGTGCTGGATAGGGAAGGGTTCTATATAGGTGCGGTGGTTCAATATACATGCAAGTGCTGGATAGGGAAGGGTTCTATATAAGTGTAAGTGCCATATAGTTGCGGGGTTCAACTTTTTTTGGGCTATAGTGTCATATTGGTGCTAGTGCCCAAGATGTGCGATCCTGCCACATTTCCTGGAGCGTGGGTGCTATATAGGTGCGGTGGTTCAATTTACGTGCAAGTGCTGGATAGGGAAGGGTTCTATATAGGTGCGGTGGTTCAATATACATGCAAGTGCTGGATAGGGAAGGGTTCTATATAAGTGTAAGTGCCATATAGTTGCGGGGTTCAACTTTTTTTTTGGGCTATATTGCCAAACTGGTGCTTGTGCCCAAAATGTGCGACCGTGCCACATTTCCTGGAGCGTGGGTGCTACATAGGTGCGGTGGTTCAATATACGTGCAAGTGCTGGATAGGGAAGGGTTCTATATAAGTGTAAGTGCCATATAGTTGCGGGGTTCAACTTTTTTTGGGCTATAGTGTCATATTGGTGCTAGTGCCCAAGATGTGCGATCCTGCCACATTTCCTGGAGCGTGGGTGCTATATAGGTGCGGTGGTTCAATTTACGTGCAAGTGCTGGATAGGGAAGGGTTCTATATAGGTGCGGTGGTTCAATATACATGCAAGTGCTGGATAGGGAAGGGTTCTATATAAGTGTAAGTGCCATATAGTTGCGGGGTTCAACTTTTTTTTTGGGCTATATTGCCAAACTGGTGCTTGTGCCCAAAATGTGCGACCGTGCCACATTTCCTGGAGCGTGGGTGCTATATAGGTGCGGTGGTTCAATATACGTGCAAGTGCTGGATAGGGAAGGGTTCTATATAAGTGCAGGTGCCATATAGCTGCGGAGGTTACACTTTTTTGGGGCTATAGTGTCATATTTGTTCTAGTGCCCAAGATGTGCGATCCTGCCACATTTTTTGGAGCGTGGGTGTTATATAGGTGCGGTGGTTCAATATACGTGCAAGTGCTGGATAGGGAAGGTTTCTATATAAGTGTAAGTGCCATATAGTTGCGGGGTTCAACTTTTTTTTGGGGCTATATTGCCAAACTGGTGCTTGTGCCCAAAATGTGCGACCGTGCCACATTTCCTGGAGCGTGGGTGCTATATAGGTGCGGTGGTTCAATATACGTGCAAGTGCTGGATAGGGAAGGTTTCCATATAAGTGTAAGTGCCATACATTTGCGGGGTTCAACTTTTTTTTGGGGCTATATTGCCAAACTGGTGCTTGTTCCCAAAATGTACGACCGTGCCACATTTCCTGGAGCGTGGGTGCTATATAGGTGCGGTGGTTCAATATACGTGCAAGTGCTGGATAGGGAAGGTTTCTATATAAGTGTAAGTGCCATATAGTTGCGGGGTTCAACTTTTTTTTGTGGCTATATTGCCAAACTGGTGTTTGTGCCCAAAATGTGCGACCGTGCCACATTTCCTGGAGCGTGGGTGCTATATAGGTGCGGTGGTTCAATATACGTGCAAGTGCTGGATAGGGAAGGTTTCTATATAAGTGTAAGTGCCATATAGTTGCGGGGTTCAACTTTTTTTGGGCTATAGTGTCATATTGGTGCTAGTGCCCAAGATGTGCGATCCTGCCACATTTCTTGGAGCGTGGGTGTTATATAGGTGCGGTGGTTCAATATACATGCAAGTGCTAGATAGGGAAGGTTTCTAAATAAGTGCAGGTGCCATATAGCTGCGGAGGTTCCACTTTTTTGGGGATATAGTGTCATGTTGGTTCTAGTGCCCAAGATGTGCGATCCTGCCACATTTCCTGGAGCGTGGGTTCCATATAGTTGCGGTGGTTCAATATACATGCAAGTGCTGGATAGGGAAGGGTTCTATATAAGTGTAAGTGCCATATAGTTGCGGGGTTCAACATTTTTTTGGGGCTATATTGCCAAACTGGTGCTTGTGCCCAAAATGTGCGACCGTGCCACATTTCCTGGAGCGTGGGTGCTACATAGGTGCGGTGGTTCAATATACGTGCAAGTGCTGGATAGGGAAGGGTTCTATATAAGTGTAAGTGCCATATAGTTGCGGGGTTCAACTTTTTTTGGGCTATAGTGTCATATTGGTGCTAGTGCCCAAGATGTGCGATCCTGCCACATTTCCTGGAGCGTGGGTGCTATATAGGTGCGGTGGTTCAATATACGTGCAAGTGCTGGATAGGGAAGGGTTCTATATAGGTGCGGTGGTTCAATATACATGCAAGTGCTGGATAGGGAAGGGTTCTATATAAGTGTAAGTGCCATATAGTTGCGGGGTTCAACTTTTTTTTTGGGCTATATTGCCAAACTGGTGCTTGTGCCCAAAATGTGCGACCGTGCCACATTTCCTGGAGCGTGGGTGCTATATAGGTGCGGTGGTTCAATATACGTGCAAGTGCTGGATAGGGAAGGTTTCTATATAAGTGTAAGTGCCATATAGTTGCGGGGTTCAACTTTTTTTGGGCTATAGTGTCATATTGGTGCTAGTGCCCAAGATGTGCGATCCTGCCACATTTCCTGGAGCGTGGGTGCTATATAGGTGCGGTGGTTCAATATACGTGCAAGTGCTGGATAGGGAAGGTTTCTATATAAGTGTAAGTGCCATATAGTTGCGGGGTTCAACTTTTTTTTGGGGCTATATTGCCAAACTGGTGTTTGTGCCCAAAATGTGCGACCGTGCCACATTTCCTGGAGCGTGGGTGCTATATAGGTGCGGTGGTTCAATATACGTGCAAGTGCTGGATAGGGAAGGTTTCTATATAAGTGTAAGTGCCATATAGTTGCGGGGTTCAACTTTTTTTGGGCTATAGTGTCATATTGGTGCTAGTGCCCAAGATGTGCGATCCTGCCACATTTCTTGGAGCGTGGGTGTTATATAGGTGCGGTGGTTCAATATACATGCAAGTGCTAGATAGGGAAGGTTTCTATATAAGTGCAGGTGCCATATAGCTGCGGAGGTTCCACTTTTTTGGGGATATAGTGTCATGTTGGTTCTAGTGCCCAAGATGTGCGATCCTGCCACATTTCCTGGAGCGTGGGTTCCATATAGTTGCGGTGGTTCAATATACATGCAAGTGCTGGATAGGGAAGGGTTCTATATAAGTGTAAGTGCCATATAGTTGCGGGGTTCAACTTTTTTTTGGGGCTATATTGCCAAACTGGTGCTTGTGCCCAAAATGTGCGACCGTGCCACATTTCCTGGAGCGTGGGTGCTACATAGGTGCAGTGGTTCAATATACGTGAAAGTGCTGGATAGGGAAGGGTTCTATATAAGTGTAAGTGCCATATAGTTGCGGGGTTCAACTTTTTTTGGGCTATAGTGTCATATTGGTGCTAGTGCCCAAGATGTGCGATCCTGCCACATTTCCTGGAGCGTGGGTGCTATATAGGTGCGGTGGTTCAATATACGTGCAAGTGCTGGATAGGGAAGGGTTCTATATAGGTGTAAGTGCCATACAGTTGCGGGGTTCAACTTTTTTTGGGCTATAGTGTCATATTGGTGCTAGTGCCCAAGATGTGCGATCCTGCCACATTTCTTGGAGCGTGGGTGTTATATAGGTGCGGTGGTTCAATATACATGCAAGTGCTAGATAGGGAAGGTTTCTATATAAGTGCAGGTGCCATATAGCTGCGGAGGTTCCACTTTTTTGGGAATATAGTGTCATGTTGGTTCTAGTGCCCAAGATGTGCGATCCTGCCACATTTCCTGGAGCGTGGGTTCCATATAGTTGCGGTGGTTCAATATACATGCAAGTGCTGGATAGGGAAGGGTTCTATATAAGTGTAAGTGCCATACAGTTGCGGGGTTCAACTTTTTTTTGGGGCTATATTTCCAAACTGTTGCTTGTGCCCAAAATGTGCGACCGTGCCACATTTCCTGGAGCGTGGGTGCTATATAGGTGCGGTGGTTCAATATACGTGCAAGTGCTGGATAGGGAAGGTTTCTATATAAGTGTAAGTGCCATATAGTTGCGGGGTTCAACTTTTTTTTGGGGCTATATTGCCAAACTGGTGTTTGTGCCCAAAATGTGCGACCGTGCCACATTTCCTGGAGCGTGGGTGCTATATAGGTGCGGTGGTTCAATATACGTGCAAGTGCTGGATAGGGAAGGTTTCTATATAAGTGTAAGTGCCATATAGTTGCGGGGTTCAACTTTTTTTGGGCTATAGTGTCATATTGGTGCTAGTGCCCAAGATGTGCGATCCTGCCACATTTCTTGGAGCGTGGGTGTTATATAGGTGCGGTGGTTCAATATACATGCAAGTGCTAGATAGGGAAGGTTTCTATATAAGTGCAGGTGCCATATAGCTGCGGAGGTTCCACTTTTTTGGGGATATAGTGTCATGTTGGTTCTAGTGCCCAAGATGTGCGATCCTGCCACATTTCCTGGAGCGTGGGTTCCATATAGTTGCGGTGGTTCAATATACATGCAAGTGCTGGATAGGGAAGGGTTCTATATAAGTGTAAGTGCCATATAGTTGCGGGGTTAAACTTTTTTTTGGGGCTATATTGCCAAACTGGTGCTTGTGCCCAAAATGTGCGACCGTGCCACATTTCCTGGAGCGTGGGTGCTACATAGGTGCGGTGGTTCAATATACGTGCAAGTGCTGGATAGGGAAGGGTTCTATATAAGTGTAAGTGCCATATAGTTGCGGGGTTCAACTTTTTTTGGGCTATAGTGTCATATTGGTGCTAGTGCCCAAGATGTGCGATCCTGCCACATTTCCTGGAGCGTGGGTGCTATATAGGTGCGGTGGTTCAATTTACGTGCAAGTGCTGGATAGGGAAGGGTTCTATATAGGTGCGGTGGTTCAATATACATGCAAGTGCTGGATAGGGAAGGGTTCTATATAAGTGTAAGTGCCATATAGTTGCGGGGTTCAACTTTTTTTGGGCTATAGTGTCATATTGGTGCTAGTGCCCAAGATGTGCGATCCTGCCACATTTCCTGGAGCGTGGGTGCTATATAGGTGCGGTGGTTCAATTTACGTGCAAGTGCTGGATAGGGAAGGGTTCTATATAGGTGCGGTGGTTCAATATACATGCAAGTGCTGGATAGGGAAGGGTTCTATATAAGTGTAAGTGCCATATAGTTGCGGGGTTCAACTTTTTTTTTGGGCTATATTGCCAAACTGGTGCTTGTGCCCAAAATGTGCGACCGTGCCACATTTCCTGGAGCGTGGGTGCTACATAGGTGCGGTGGTTCAATATACGTGCAAGTGCTGGATAGGGAAGGGTTCTATATAAGTGTAAGTGCCATATAGTTGCGGGGTTCAACTTTTTTTGGGCTATAGTGTCATATTGGTGCTAGTGCCCAAGATGTGCGATCCTGCCACATTTCCTGGAGCGTGGGTGCTATATAGGTGCGGTGGTTCAATTTACGTGCAAGTGCTGGATAGGGAAGGGTTCTATATAGGTGCGGTGGTTCAATATACATGCAAGTGCTGGATAGGGAAGGGTTCTATATAAGTGTAAGTGCCATATAGTTGCGGGGTTCAACTTTTTTTTTGGGCTATATTGCCAAACTGGTGCTTGTGCCCAAAATGTGCGACCGTGCCACATTTCCTGGAGCGTGGGTGCTATATAGGTGCGGTGGTTCAATATACGTGCAAGTGCTGGATAGGGAAGGGTTCTATATAAGTGCAGGTGCCATATAGCTGCGGAGGTTACACTTTTTTGGGGCTATAGTGTCATATTTGTTCTAGTGCCCAAGATGTGCGATCCTGACACATTTTTTGGAGCGTGGGTGTTATATAGGTGCGGTGGTTCAATATACGTGCAAGTGCTGGATAGGGAAGGTTTCTATATAAGTGTAAGTGCCATATAGTTGCGGGGTTCAACTTTTTTTTGGGGCTATATTGCCAAACTGGTGCTTGTGCCCAAAATGTGCGACCGTGCCACATTTCCTGGAGCGTGGGTGCTATATAGGTGCGGTGGTTCAATATACGTGCAAGTGCTGGATAGGGAAGGTTTCCATATAAGTGTAAGTGCCATACATTTGCGGGGTTCAACTTTTTTTTGGGGCTATATTGCCAAACTGGTGCTTGTTCCCAAAATGTACGACCGTGCCACATTTCCTGGAGCGTGGGTGCTATATAGGTGCGGTGGTTCAATATACGTGCAAGTGCTGGATAGGGAAGGTTTCTATATAAGTGTAAGTGCCATATAGTTGCGGGGTTCAACTTTTTTTTGTGGCTATATTGCCAAACTGGTGTTTGTGCCCAAAATGTGCGACCGTGCCACATTTCCTGGAGCGTGGGTGCTATATAGGTGCGGTGGTTCAATATACGTGCAAGTGCTGGATAGGGAAGGTTTCTATATAAGTGTAAGTGCCATATAGTTGCGGGGTTCAACTTTTTTTGGGCTATAGTGTCATATTGGTGCTAGTGCCCAAGATGTGCGATCCTGCCACATTTCTTGGAGCGTGGGTGTTATATAGGTGCGGTGGTTCAATATACATGCAAGTGCTAGATAGGGAAGGTTTCTAAATAAGTGCAGGTGCCATATAGCTGCGGAGGTTCCACTTTTTTGGGGATATAGTGTCATGTTGGTTCTAGTGCCCAAGATGTGCGATCCTGCCACATTTCCTGGAGCGTGGGTTCCATATAGTTGCGGTGGTTCAATATACATGCAAGTGCTGGATAGGGAAGGGTTCTATATAAGTGTAAGTGCCATATAGTTGCGGGGTTCAACATTTTTTTGGGGCTATATTGCCAAACTGGTGCTTGTGCCCAAAATGTGCGACCGTGCCACATTTCCTGGAGCGTGGGTGCTACATAGGTGCGGTGGTTCAATATACGTGCAAGTGCTGGATAGGGAAGGGTTCTATATAAGTGTAAGTGCCATATAGTTGCGGGGTTCAACTTTTTTTGGGCTATAGTGTCATATTGGTGCTAGTGCCCAAGATGTGCGATCCTGCCACATTTCCTGGAGCGTGGGTGCTATATAGGTGCGGTGGTTCAATATACGTGCAAGTGCTGGATAGGGAAGGGTTCTATATAGGTGCGGTGGTTCAATATACATGCAAGTGCTGGATAGGGAAGGGTTCTATATAAGTGTAAGTGCCATATAGTTGCGGGGTTCAACTTTTTTTTTGGGCTATATTGCCAAACTGGTGCTTGTGCCCAAAATGTGCGACCGTGCCACATTTCCTGGAGCGTGGGTGCTATATAGGTGCGGTGGTTCAATATACGTGCAAGTGCTGGATAGGGAAGGTTTCTATATAAGTGTAAGTGCCATATAGTTGCGGGGTTCAACTTTTTTTGGGCTATAGTGTCATATTGGTGCTAGTGCCCAAGATGTGCGATCCTGCCACATTTCCTGGAGCGTGGGTGCTATATAGGTGCGGTGGTTCAATATACGTGCAAGTGCTGGATAGGGAAGGTTTCTATATAAGTGTAAGTGCCATATAGTTGCGGGGTTCAACTTTTTTTTGGGGCTATATTGCCAAACTGGTGTTTGTGCCCAAAATGTGCGACCGTGCCACATTTCCTGGAGCGTGGGTGCTATATAGGTGCGGTGGTTCAATATACGTGCAAGTGCTGGATAGGGAAGGTTTCTATATAAGTGTAAGTGCCATATAGTTGCGGGGTTCAACTTTTTTTGGGCTATAGTGTCATATTGGTGCTAGTGCCCAAGATGTGCGATCCTGCCACATTTCTTGGAGCGTGGGTGTTATATAGGTGCGGTGGTTCAATATACATGCAAGTGCTAGATAGGGAAGGTTTCTATATAAGTGCAGGTGCCATATAGCTGCGGAGGTTCCACTTTTTTGGGGATATAGTGTCATGTTGGTTCTAGTGCCCAAGATGTGCGATCCTGCCACATTTCCTGGAGCGTGGGTTCCATATAGTTGCGGTGGTTCAATATACATGCAAGTGCTGGATAGGGAAGGGTTCTATATAAGTGTAAGTGCCATATAGTTGCGGGGTTCAACTTTTTTTTGGGGCTATATTGCCAAACTGGTGCTTGTGCCCAAAATGTGCGACCGTGCCACATTTCCTGGAGCGTGGGTGCTACATAGGTGCAGTGGTTCAATATACGTGAAAGTGCTGGATAGGGAAGGGTTCTATATAAGTGTAAGTGCCATATAGTTGCGGGGTTCAACTTTTTTTGGGCTATAGTGTCATATTGGTGCTAGTGCCCAAGATGTGCGATCCTGCCACATTTCCTGGAGCGTGGGTGCTATATAGGTGCGGTGGTTCAATATACGTGCAAGTGCTGGATAGGGAAGGGTTCTATATAGGTGCGGTGGTTCAATATACATGCAAGTGCTGGATAGGGAAGGGTTCTATATAAGTGTAAGTGCCATATAGTTGCGGGGTTCAACTTTTTTTTTGGGCTATATTGCCAAACTGGTGCTTGTGCCCAAAATGTGCGACCGTGCCACATTTCCTGGAGCGTGGGTGCTATATAGGTGCGGTGGTTCAATATACGTGCAAGTGCTGGATAGGGAAGGTTTCTATATAAGTGTAAGTGCCATATAGTTGCGGGGTTCAACTTTTTTTTGGGGCTATATTGCCAAACTGGTGCTTGTGCCCAAAATGTGCGACCGTGCCACATTTCCTGGAGCGTGGGTGCTACATAGGTGCGGTGGTTCAATATACGTGCAAGTGCTGGATAGGGAAGGGTTCTATATAAGTGTAAGTGCCATATAGTTGCGGGGTTCAACTTTTTTTGGGCTATAGTGTCATATTGGTGCTAGTGCCCAAGATGTGCGATCCTGCCACATTTTTTGGAGCGTGGGTGTTATATAGGTGCGGTGGTTCAATATACGTGCAAGTGCTGGATAGGGAAGGTTTCTATATAAGTGTAAGTGCCATATAGTTGCGGGGTTCAACTTTTTTTTGGGGCTATATTGCCAAACTGGTGCTTGTGCCCAAAATGTGCGACCGTGCCACATTTCCTGGAGCGTGGGTGCTATATAGGTGCGGTGGTTCAATATACGTGCAAGTGCTGGATAGGGAAGGATTCTATATAAGTGTAAGTGCCATACAGTTGCGGGGTTCAACTTTTTGTTGGGGCTATATTGCCAAACTGGTGCTTGTTCCCAAAATGTGCGACCGTGCCACATTTCCTGGAGCGTGGGTGCTATATAGGTGCGGTGGTTCAATATACGTGCAAGTGCTGGATAGGGAAGGTTTCTAAATAAGTGTAAGTGCCATATAGTTGCGGGGTTCAATTTTTTTTTGGGGCTTTATTGCCAAACTGGTGTTTGTGCCCAAAATGTGCGACCGTGCCACATTTCCTGGAGCGTGGGTGCTATATAGGTGCGGTGGTTCAATATACGTGCAAGTGCTGGATAGGGAAGGTTTCTATATAAGTGCAGGTGCCATATAGCTGCGGAGGTTCCACTTTTTTGGGGATATAGTGTCATGTTGGTTCTAGTGCCCAAGATGTGCGATCCTGCCACATTTCCTGGAGCGTGGGTTCCATATAGTTGCGGTGGTTCAATATACATGCAAGTGCTGGATAGGGAAGGGATCTATATAAGTGTAAGTGCCATATAGTTGCGGGGTTCAACTTTTTTTTGGGGCTATATTGCCAAACTGGTGCTTGTGCCCAAAATGTGCGACCGTGCCACATTTCCTGGAGCGTGGGTGCTACATAGGTGCGGTGGTTCAATATACGTGCAAGTGCTGGATAGGGAAGGTTTCTATATAAGTGTAAGTGCCATATAGTTGCGGGGTTCAACTTTTTTTTGGGGCTATATTGCCAAACTGGTGCTTGTGCCCGAAATGTGCGACCGTGCCACATTTCCTGGAGCGTGGGTGCTACATAGGTGCGGTGGTTCAATATACGTGCAAGTGCTGGATAGGGAAGGTTTCTATATAAGTGTAAGTGCCATATAGTTGCGGGGTTCAACTTTTTTTGGGCTATAGTGTCATATTGGTGCTAGTGCCCAAGATGTGCGATCCTGCCACATTCTTGGAGCGTGGGTGTTATATAGGTGCGGTGGTTCAATATACATGCAAGTGCTAGATAGGGAAGGTTCTATATAAGTGCAGGTGCCATATAGCTGCGGAGGTTCCACTTTTTTGGGATATAGTGTCATG